>NC_012875.2:28304998-28432427 GCF_000003195.3 Sorghum bicolor
GCATGGCACTAGAGTGTACTATGGTATTTATACGCACACAGATAATCCGCAAGCGCACGGATACCGTTGAAGCATTTACCCGGTTAAAGGTTTTATCGTATCCACAGGGAAACGGGAGAACCAACTACGCTCTAACTTAACCAAGATAGATAGATAAGTGTAAATAGGAAAGATGGTAGAATTGAATAAGAACAATATTAAAGGTAAGATAACAGTGAGTGATAATATGGGAATAGAGAATAGAGCAATTCTAGTATATGGGCGATGGTAGCAGAATAGAGAGGATAACTATGGTTTCTCTACTTCAAAGTGGTATGTCTATGTCTGGGACGAATCACGTGATAAGATTACACCACAAAGGATGCTTATCCTTAGGCCGATAAACCCTACCCGTCCTGCTAACGAGAGGTGGACTACAGAGGACCAACGTAACTGTCACCTACGCGGCCTACCACACGATCCAGCTAGACAGGGGATATCCACAAGTAATCTAGATCTAAGCACCTCGCTTACACCTATACTACAACTCTCACCTATAGCGTCCTATAGATTAAAGTACTCAAAAGAGTTGTGAACCAGAACATACATGATTAGTAATTGCATAATGAATTAGAAGTAGATTACCAGAGTCATCCCATGAGGAAGCTTGATTAGAGCTTGATCTTGACGAAGTACAACCGGAGGAAGAACCGACAGGCCGGCCTCTCCTCTAATCCTCCTTCGCTCTCCATCTTGCTACTATCTAGATCTACTCTAGTTTAGAGAAGAGAGGAGAGCTCTCATCTCTAAACCCTAGCTTTTGCTCTGTCTATGAATAATGAATAATGATCAAGGCGGTGCCTCCTCCAGGGGCCAGGGGGTCTAGTTATATAGTCCCCTCAAGTGAACCTGGGCCGTCGGATCAAACCGACATTGATTGAACGGTTATTCTTGATCCTTTAGGTCGGTGGAGCATAATCCGCGAGGTTGAACGTGATTGGCCACTGTAGCAGGGCGGGCGCCCAGGTCCTGGCTCCGTTCGGCCTCCGCTTCCTTCCCGTGGCTTCTAGAGTCTTCTAGATGTAAAATAATTGCACGGCACGTTGATATCTCTATGTAATCCCGACGTGTGGGCCTTTCTTCCGTATTTCCTCATAACCCCCTGTAGAAATAGACAAACACCAAAACTTGTGGAATTCTGTCAGATAAAACCCTAAGTTTAGATGTTGATTTCATTTGGATCCTTTTCTTTGTTTATTTGATAATTAAATTTGATACTTAAGGACCATCAACAGTACACACTTGCTTGTGAACTATATATATATAATTGACTTGAAGTTGTAGGGGAAGAGTATTCTTCTTTCGTCTTTTTGGTTCACGAAGAACCTCATAAGATTCATACACATGTCATTGATCCAAGTCACCGAAGGGTTTGGCTCCTTGAAAATGACCAAAGGATCAACAAATCCAATAGTATTGACATTTTTGGATCTGAGCTCAGTCATTTGGAGCCTGCATATAGTGAGTCCATCAACAAGCACATGTGAAGATTACTACTATATAGACATGCTGGAGAGTTTAATAAAAACAAAGAAATACTTACAAACAAAGCAGCTAATGAGCGATTTATCTAGAGCATCCATGTGGAATAGTTTGTGTAATTCGCCCAATTGGACTAAGATAAGGTCATCTCCACGGAAGTAGTGATGGTTTCAAATTTGAACAGAAATCCAATCGACTTCGCCTTTAGAGGCCTCCATGCACCAATTGTTGATTGCAAACATCTGCGTGCCGAGTACATGTAGGTGCTTGGGGTTCATTAGACTCCTGCCTGGTGCAAAATTTCTCCTCCATTCGTCAACTACTTCCACTCATGGAAACTCCAGCCCAGCAGCAATATTTTCAATCATGGAGTACAGGAGACCGCTCTCCATAAAATAATTTTCAAGTGAGTCCATCTCTGACAAAGTGGGCTCTCCAAATTTTTTCTGTACTACGCCCACATTTGAACCATACTGACCTGCCACAATTAATGGGGACAAAGGTCTTGATGTGTCTCCGAGTTGTGGAACACCCTTTCCTGCTTCTTTTTGGCGAGTTGAGCTTTTACAGCTTTTAGTAGTTGGCGTTCATAATCTGATTTTGGTGGAGGCTTTCGCGCTTCGCGCATTCTCCGGTTGTGCTCTTCGACCCTCTTCCTCAGCTCCCCTTTTGGAAAGAAGAGGTATGACTTTTCAGGGTTCTGCTTCACATCAATTACCTTTTTAGTTTTTAAAGTGTGCTTTCACATGTGAAGAAACCAATACAATTAGCTCCTCATCACTCTTCTCATAAGACAACTTCACTGGCTGCTTTTTTACCAGAGGGAGCATGAGCCTGCTTCTTTTGGAGGAGGTGGGACCGAAGCCTTTGGTGCTGGGGCGGACCTCTTCTTACTGGCTTGAGGCGGTGGCAGTGGTGGGGACGGTGCGGCCCATGGCGGTGGTGGATACTGTGTTCGAGGCGGTGGTGAAGGTGGTGGCGGGGTGGGTGCAGCCCATGGCCGCGTTGGAGACCGTCATGGAGGCAATGGGGTTGCAGTCGTGTCCTCCAATGCATCTTCACCGCCCACAGCACTATGAAGCGCTGGGGAATGAAGAATTGGACTGAAGTCCCTACTAGGAAAAAAACGAGTGTTGTGAGTATTAAACTCTTTTTTTGAATTAAATATATATATATATAGGATGTTAGCGAATAAATTGTTTTTGAATCCACACACCTATGTTGACGATCTTGATCATTAGTAGGACGAGGTGGTGTTGACGGTGGTGAGACTCCAGGAATGATGATGAAGCGCTTACGCCAACAAATGATTGTCTTCTCCTCCTCACCTAGAGTCTTCTCTCCATCTCCCCCTTCAATGTCTAGAGGCACGCTATCACAACCTCGCTCCACCCTATCCACCGAGACATGAGCATATCCTTCTGGTACCAGTTGACCATGGATTCTTAGTGTCCTCGTCTAGTCGATAGGGTTTACAACACCGACAGCCACCTTCTTCATCCCGGTTCCTTATGGAATGTGCAGCTCACAAGAAGTAACTGGTTCTGTGAGGTCATCCACGTGGAAGCGTTGCTTCACGTCCACTTAAACGGTCCGTACTTCATGGAGGCGCAGCTGCTCTTCAACTGACCTAGGGGCTAATGTTGACGTCTGGTGCCGGCTATGATGATGTAGCCCCCTCTCATCATTTCACTAAGTGTGGCTTGCACTTGCCTTTTGACCTCCTCGCGCATCCATTCTTCGCAAATTTTGTCACATTCTTTCGACTCGTGAACATACTCCTCCAACTTGTGTATCTGCTCTGCCTCCTCGTCCTTCTTTCTCTAGTGGCTTCTATAAGTTTCTTGATCTGCTTGGAAGGAATGGTACCACGGAACCACCCCATACCCTCTCGTACGCCCACCATGTTCTAGATTTTCAAGGGCGTACATGAATTCATCCTTTTCTCTATTAGGCTTGAACTGACAAGTCACAATCGCTGCTCATGCATGAACTACCCTCTTTGCTGTTCTTGAGATTTCTAGGCCCCAATCTAGCACCCTAGTTTCTTTATCCATGGTTCCCCCATGACCGTATAACCAATGCTTCGAGCGTTTAGCCCAATTCTCCCGTACAGTCTGAGGTACTACCCCATTGGCAATCATCTCTGCATCCATTCTCTCCCACTTTGGAATGGCACTCCTATAGCAACCTGATCCCAAATGATGGTGGTATCTCTTCTAACCAGCATTCTCTTTGTTCCTTCTAACAAGAGCATCACCCTCTTCTGACGTTTTGTACTGCACGAAATCATTCCAAAAGGGTCTCTGCTTGACATACGCCTTAGTGTTGAATTCCGGCGTCTCATTCTTCTTGATAAACTTGTTGTACAAGTTCTTCTTCCAAGCCTGCAAATGTGTTGCCATCTTCTTCATTGTCCACTCCTAGATTCTCCTCTTTAGCTCCTCACCGATGTTGAATGTGAAATGCTCTCCGATGTCAGTCCATACTGCCTCCTTATCATGATCAGAGACAAAACTGATGTGTGGAGCACTTGGCTTCTTTTTCCATTCTCGAGCACTGATTGTTATCCTGTCTCTCACTAGGTAACCACAATGACCAACATATTTCTATGCATGCGGTCCTAATGGTTGGCCTGTAGGCTCGTCGAATTCTGAGATTATGTGATGGCCCTCTAACGGCTTCCTTGGCCCTCATACGGATCTGCTCTTCCTGGTCGTAGATGTCGATCTAGAAGGCTACATATGTAAAGACATGAAGATGAAATTAATACAAGATGCAATAGACCCTAAAGTCTAAACCCTAAACCCTAACCCTAATCCCTAATAAACATGTATAATATACCTCACCAGTATTGGCTTGCTCAACAATTTGTTGCTCATGAGGCTGCGGGGAGGATTCCTGCATGATCTCCTCGTATCTGCCCGCATGTACTGACTCTCATCATCATCACCCTTGATTTGTTCGTCACCACCAGCGATGAGATTCTGTGTCAATGATGTCGTTGACGTAGGCCTCGACAGTCGATCCTATATGCTTCCCAAAAACGTGTAACATGCATCGCTGGTATGTCGCCCTAGTGTTTCGAAGGCCGAAGGGCATGGTGACATAGCAGTACATGCCAAAAGGGGTGATAAAGGATGTCACGAGCTAATCGGACTCCTTCATTTTTATTTCATGGTAGCCAGAATAAGCATCAAGGAAAGAGAGGGTTTCACATCCCACAGTGGAATCGACAATTTGATCAATACGTGGTAAAGGAAATGATCTTTTAGACATGCTTTATTTAAACTAGTATAATCAACACAAATCCTCATCTTTCCATTCTTCTTCTTAACTAGTATAGGATTAGCTAACCACTTGGGATGATGAACCCGCTGCCAAAAGCTTGTGGATCTCCTCCTCGATGATCCTGCACTTCTCCTCGTCAAAGCGGCGCACATGTTGCTTCACTGGTTTGGAGCAAGCTCAGATCTCTAAGGAGTGCTTGGCGACTTCCCTTGGTATGCCAGGCATATCAGAGGGACTCCACGCAAACATATTGTCCTTTGCACGGAGAAAGTCGACGAGCACGGCTTCCTAGGGGTCGAGCTCGGCGCTGATCGTCAGTGCCTTGCCGTCGGAGTTGTTGGGGTCGAGCAGGATCTTCTTGGTGTCTTTTGCTAGCTCGAAGCTACCTGCATGGTGCTTTGTCTCTGGTGCCTCAGCGGCAAGGGCCTCGAGTCTCGAGGTGAGCTCGGTGGTGTTCTCGACTGCCTCCCCATACTCGACGCACTCGACGCCGCATTCATAAGCGTGCTCGTAGGAGGAGCTGATAGTGATGACTCCCTTGGGTCCGGGCATCTTCTGCTTGCGGTACGTGTAGTCGGGGATTGCCATGAACTTGGCATACCCTGGGGGCCGATGATGGCATGGTAGGTGCCTCGGAAACCCACCATCTTGAAAGTCAGAGTCTCCTTCCTAAAATTGGCTGCCATGCCGAAACAGACCGGGAGGTCAATTCGACCCACTGGTAGGGCCTTTTCCCTGGCACGACTACATGGAAGCCTCCCGCGCTGGATTGGAGCTACACTCTCTCGATCCCTAGGAGGTCGAGGGTCTCCAGGTAGATGATGTTGAGGCTACTACCACCATCCATCAGTATCTTTGAGAGTCGAGCTTTGACAATGATATGGTCGATGATGAGTGGATAGACGCCGAGGCTAACGACTCGGTCAGGATGGTCGTCGCGGTTGAAGGTGATGGGGGTGCTCGACCAGTTGAGGTATTGTGGCACTACCATCCTTGATGCAAAGACCTCCTGATGTTCCCTCTTGTTCTGTCGAGAGGTGAGCTGTGTCGTTGGTCTACCATAGATCATGTAACAGTCATGGACTACGGGGAACCCGTCGTCGTCATTGCTTCCACCCTTGTCGTCACCCTTGTCATTCTTTTGAAAGTGCTTCTTCAGTCCCAGGCTGTCGAAGTACTTCTTCAGCATGCGACAGTCCTCGAGCTTGTTGTTGGCCCCTCCCTTGTGATAAGGGCAAGGCTCATGGAGCATCTTCTCGAAGACAGCCCCCTCTGGGGGCCTCGAAGCTTCTTGCACTCGACCGTGGTGACGAAATCCTCGTTGATGGCCTCGCGCTTGTTCTGCCGCACCTTCTTGTTCTTGTTGTTTTTCTTCTTGGGTCCTTTGCTAGGCCCTCATCATCGTCCATCGGTGCCTTTCCCTTGTCACTCTCATGGCTGAAGAATGCACCAACTACCTCCTCTCCAGCCGCATAGTTGGCCACTACGTCCATTAGCTCATCGATGGTTTGCGGGCGATTACACCCCAACTCCCACACCAAGTCTTTGCAAGTAGTGCCCAACACAAACGCTAGGATGATGTGTTGTCAGGGATATGTGGGAGGTCGGTGCGTTGCTTAGAGAAGCGTCGAGCGTACTCTTGGAGATATTCTCTGGCTTTCTGCTTGCATTTGCTGAGGTTCCATGAGTTGCCGGGTTGGATGTAGTTCCCTTTGAAATTTCCCTCGAATACTCTGACCAGGTTAGCCCAGTCGTAGATTTGGTTGGCAGGAAGTTCCTCGAGCCATCTGCTAGCTGTGTTAGAGAGGAAGAGCGGGAGCTGTCGGATGATGGCCTAATTGTCCCCTCGAGCCTCACCCTACTGGCATGCTAGCCAGAAATCTGCCAGCCATAGTTTCGGCTTAGTCTCGCCATTGTATTTGGTGATACTGGTCGGGGGTCGGAACGGGTTAGGCAGCGGTGTGCAGTGGATCGCCCGGCTGAAGACTCGAGGTCCTAGTGGCTCTGGAGCCATTCAATCCTCATCGTTGTCATAGCGTCTCCCACGATGGGCGTTGTAGCCTCGTTCTTTGGCGTGCCCATGCTTGCACCGTCGATGTTCGTTGATGTCATAGTGTGCGTTGCGTGGCTCCCGGTTGTCGATGAGCCGCTCCTGGATCAGCGCCGCCCTCTTTCCTTGAGGAGGAGGTTCCTGGTGGATAGAACCCTCCCTCTCATGTCATGCTGGCTCGAGGCGCCTTTCCGTGGCCACCCCTCGACGTCGAAAAGCTGAGCTTTCAGCTTATTGGGCCACCACGACGTGGAGTAAGCCTTGAACCTCATCTCGTATTTGGTGGGCTTAGGAGTTCGAGGGTTCGGGCATGTTGCACAATAACATAGTTGTCGCCACTATGTTCTGGCCTGCTCGAGGGAAATAGTTGATGAGACGTTTCTGTTCTTCGTCTTTGATGATCTATCGGTAGATGTCTCGCGCACGACCTCGAGCACCCCCGCCATGTAGATGCACTTGATCTTGCTTGTGAGCCTGTTCCAGTTGGTCGAGCCGCTCCCAATCCTCATCGAGTTGAGCCTTTATCTCAGGCAGTTGCAGGAGCTGTGCGGCCTTGTCATCCTGAGGAGGGGGAGGGTCTAGTCGTCCTTCCTACCATGGAGTCCTAGGGTTTGCTCCTACTGCCGGAGCAGCAGTGGTGGTTGTTGACGGTCCTTAAGTACCAAATTTAATTATCAAATAAATAAAGAAAAGGATCCAAATGCAACCAACACCCAGACTTAGGGTTTTATCTGACAGAATTCCATGAGTTTTGGTGTTTGTCTATTTCTGTAGGGGGTTATCAGGAAATATGGAAGAAAGGCCCACACGTCAGGTTTACATAGAGATATTAACGTGCCGTGCAATTTTCTATCATCTAGAAGACTCCAGAAGCCACATGAACGAATGGGAGGCCGAGCGGGCTCGGGGGCAGGGCGCCCGCCCTCCCCCCTTGGGCGCCCGCCCAGCTACAGATTCCAATCAGGACTCGTTTTGCGGATTACGCTCCACCGACCTAAAGGATCAAGGATAACCATTCAATCAATGTCGGTTTGATCCGACGGCCCAGATTCACTTGAGGCGACTATATAAGCAGAACCCCTGGTTCCTGGAGGAGAACAAGTTCATTGTAGAGTTGAGAGGTGCCCTCAAGGATAACCTTTCCTCTACATAGACAGAGCAAAAGCTAGGGTTTGGAGATGAGAGCTCTCCTCTCATCTCTAAACTAGAGTAGATCTAGATAGTAGCGAGATGGAGAGCGACGGAGGATTGGAGGAGAGGCCAGCCTGTTGGTTCTTCCTCCAGTTGTACTTCGCCATGATCAAGCTCTAATCAAGCTTGCTCATGGGATGACTCTGGTAATCTACTTCTATTTCATTATGCAATTACTATCCATGTATGTTCTGGTTCACAACTCTTTGAGTACTTTAATCTATAGGACGCTATAGGTGAGAGTTGTAGTATAGGTGTAAGTATGGTGCTTAGACCTAGATTACTTGTGGATATCCCCTGTTAGCCGGATCGTGTGGTAGGCCGCATAGGTGACAGTTACGTTGGTCCCCTTTAGTCCACCTCCTATTAGCAGGATGGGTAGGGTTTATCGGCCTATGGATAAGCATCCTTTGTGGTGTATTCTTATCACGTGATTCGTCCGAGACATAGACATACCCCTTTGAAGTAGAGAAACCATAGTTATCCTCTCTATACTCCTACCATCGCCCATATACTAGATTGCTCTACTCTCTATTCCCTTATTATCACCCATTGTTATCTTACCTTTAATATTGTTCTTATTCAATTCTACCATCTTTCCTATTTACACCTATCTATCTATCTAGGTTAAGTTAGAGCGTAGTTGGTTCTCCCGTTTCCCTGTGGATACGATAAAACCTTTAACCGGGTAAAAGCTACAACGGTATCCGTGCGCTTGCGGATTTATCTGTGTGCGTATAAATACCATAGTACACTCTAGTGCCATGCTGGGGATGACAACCTATTATTGAAGTGGTGTTAGCAAGTGTCAACAAGCATTTTTGGCGCCGTTGCCGGGGAGACGGTTGCTGAGTTGACTACGAACTAGCTTAATCATTTTCTGAACAATATATAAAAAAAATAAAAAAATATACTTTTCCTTTTATCTTTTGCCTTATCTCTGCTATTCTTTCTTCTTATCTAATACTTGATCTCTGGTCTATCATAAATTCAAACATGTCTATCTATGAATTTCATAGACCTACGGGCACACATCTCGAACCACCTAAATCTTCAAAGCCTATCATAGCATCTAGTTTTGAGATAGACCCCGAATACATAGAATTTGGTCAAAAACAACCTTTCTCAAGAGAAGGTGAGGAAAACCCATACACACACCTAAGTGAGTTTTTTCGAGTCTGTGACCTCCTTCACATAGAAGACATGTCCGATGAGACCCTTAAATGGAAGCTCTTTTCATTCTCTTTAACAGGAAAATCTAGACATTGGTAGAAACTCAAAGTAGAGAGTGTTCATGGAGATTGGAAGGAGTTATATAATAGTTTTCTTTTTAAATATTTTCCAATCTCCAAAGTGGTGGAACTTCAGCGTGAGATTATTTCTTTTAGACAACTGGAAGAAGAATCTCTTGGCAAATCATGGGACTGCTTTATTAACCTTACTCTCACAGGCCCAAAGCTTTCTATTCTAGAAGAAGTTCTTCTATTTCACTTTTTTGAGGGCCTTAGTAGGGAAAATAAGCAAACCTTGAATACAGCCTCTAGAGGATCCTTCTATCACCTACCTGCTAGTGAAGCTAGGGATTTAATTGATTCATTGAGTGGAAAGTTTCCTAGCATTTATATCCCTAAGAAAGAGAAAGAACCAGTTCCTAGACAAGAAGAAGAAGTTTCGATAGCCAGATCACGACCACTTCAATCCCAAACTTTAGCTATCGATCCTAAACCATCAATACCCCAAAATTCTCCAAGGGAGAAAGGAATTCCGACCATAAATCTTTCAGATACTGATGGTTTAGACTTCTGGTTCCATAAGAGACTTTCAAGCATAGATAATTCAAATCCTTGCAATGATGGTTCTCTTAGAGAATGTCCTGGTTCCTGTTATGAAGAAGTCGAGGATGACATATCAAGTGAAGGAGAGCTAAGCCATATAGAAGATTCTATTTGCTCCCCTTCCATGTTCACAAATTGTAAATCCATCCTTGACCTTAGGGACCCCTCTTATCCCTCTCCTTTTAAGTCTCATGATGATCCTAGCAATCCATCAAGACGACCAAACCATAGGAGTCATGAAGACCATAAGGATGGCATGTCAAGTAATGCCATAGAACGAGATCTAAGCCATAGAGAAGATTCTAACACCTCCCCTTTCCTGATCACAAGTTCTAAATGGCTAGAATGTGTAGAATGGATGGACAAGGAAGAAGCCTTAATAGATTCTGACTTTGGCTCAATTTCAAATGGTGAGTTCTTGACTCCCTTTGAAGATGAGATTCATCCAACTACAGAAGATGACATAGGTGAGACCAATCGAGGAGAAACTCCAAACATTCAGATTGGAGACGAAGATAACATTAATGAGCATGAAATTTATTTCATAGCCACTTCGTTTACTCCATGCTCATATGCAACATCTTCCCAATCTATTGGTCTCTCCAACATCACAACAATTGAGATCTCCAACCCCCTCTTCATTTCTATTTATAAAAACTTTAAAAGGGCGGTTGTCGATGCATATGTTTATAATAAATATTGCAGATCTCGTTGAGCTAATCTTGATATACAAAGGTTGGCGTCGGAGGGGAAACCACATCGCCAACGTAAATTGATGGTTTCCCAAGGACAAGCTTAGTGTCCTAAAATAAGCACTGATTAGATCATAACATTAACTTTTAATTATTTACAACGTTACCTTGTGTTTTGAGCATATAAAGATAATTGTGAAAATATTCCTTTGGGTATTCTTGTCACTAACCTTTCCAGGATTGGAGCAAGAAGATTGAATGAACGACAAGCATAAGGTATCTCCAACCAATCATCATACAACATTTAATTAAATTCATCCAAACTTGAATTTTGCAAAATTCAACCTTGGGGGAGTACTTTACATAAAAACATTCTTTGCCGTGTTGCTATGTTGGTTGTCCCTACCTTTGAGACATGCTCAATTTGTTAAATACTAATCACACTACTTCATCTCCACTTGAGTAGATCTCTATAAATGCTCTCATGCTACCTTTATTTGCTTTAGTATATGTCTAGGTTTAGGAGTAGTTTCATTTATCTCTTAAATAAGCATCGTGCTTAGTTTAGGAATGATGATCTTACTTCCAAGGGATTTTAAATTAAGCATGGTGCTTAGGTTAAAATGCCCTCCTAAATCAAATTAGACATGGTGTCTAGGTTGATTTTTGAGCTGATAGTATGCTATAGTAGATATTGGATATTTTGTTGGACTAACCCTGCAGGAAAACTTTCAATATCGACATGGGAAGTCCTGAGATAAACTCACATTGGAGATAAAGAGAGGAACACATGAAGTTTAACAATTTACACAAGGAAGACATAGTTCATAAGAGATGATCCATGGAGGGTGCCACAAATACGATGCACAACCGCTAAGAAAGGAAAGCTTCCATAAGGTAATACTATACCATCACTCTTCAAGTAAGGTAACACCTTAAGGTACTTGACTATCACTTTTATAAGCTTCTCTTTGGTTTTGGTATTCATATGAATAAAAGAGACAAACATGTATGATTTACTGCTCTAGGTTAACCAACCCAATCGATTCAACATGTTTAGTCCTTCCACTTTTGTGATCCCACACTCCTAATCATATGAGCTAAAAAGCTACACATTCAATCTTTGAGAGATATAAAGAAAAAGGCATATACATAGATAGATTATCTTTCCATAAGGTTGAAGCAATCTGATCTGACAAATGTTATAAGTGCTACACTGATGAACTTATCATCCATCAACTTTGTCTTGCTCACTATGCTTAAGGTTAGAAAAGAACAAATACACTTTTGGTTCTGTTGGTGTTTTCCACCAACAGGGCCCATGCACTTGATCTCTGCCTTGTCTCTATGAGCAGGTACACTTCGAGCAAAATATGGAGGAGTTTTACAACTCCCAGACTCCACCAAGTGAAGAACCTGGATCTACGAGCACAAACACACTGAGCAAGATACTGCCAACGCCGCACTTCGAACTGCTGGGCAATTGAAGAACATGGGTGACACCGTATCAAGAGGTGCAGATGTCAAGGTCCGCACCTGAATCAAATGACGCACCTAAAGAATGATCACGGTGAGAAGTCTTGTTTAGAAGACTTAAAACATTGAACCCTCACCAAAAGGTAAAATCGGTAGTTATCCATATTTATCCTTTCTACATTCCCTTTTCCCGTAAATTATTTACTTTCCTTAAATAGCTTGTTAGTTAATCATGCTATCTTGAAAAGAAAATAAAAAAATGTTTAAAAATAGTAAGCCCCATGTGAGTATGCTCGTGGCATAAAACCCATAAGTACATTCACTGTGGTGGCGTAAAAATAAAATAAATATATTCCTGTCCTATAGAAATGAAATATAAAAATAAATTTATGATCCTACCAAAGAGAGTAATATTTATTAGAGGAAGCTCAACATGATAAAGGCAAAGAGATTTTTATGCTAACAATTAACCAGTTCCACAAAGCTTTGTTGTCTATTTGAGCTCCACAGAATTTAAGGATCAAAGAAGACTAGGAGCCGGAGGACATCCTAATCGCTGTCAGGCTGGTGCTGCCGACATACAAATACACCTCCACCACCTGCTAGCTACATGAGAAGAAATTACGTCAAAATCCAGCTTGGGGGAGAGCACCCCCATTTATCAAGCTAAGTGTTTCTTCTCGCGTTTATACTTTACTCAAATAATAAAAAGATGCATAATCATAAAAACCCAAATAAAGATTTTATGCTTATATATATATCTATGCTTAGTTTGCTAAATAAATAAATAAATAAAGTTTGCTATGAACCCTCATGATAAGCTCTCACATGGATATGATGAATAGTTGCTCTGCCATGACTAGTTCTCAAAATTGAATTCTCTCTCAAGTTTAGGCATGACTGTTATGAATTAAGATTTACTCTAGACCTGAACTTGTGGGAAGAGTACTTGATCTAAAGTCTAAGTCGTTAACGGATATGATATGGGAAGGTTGAGCGGTTGTTTATCTGTTCCTAGAGATGCTAGAATTCTGGAGAATTTTATCTTTGAAAATCTTTAAAATGTTGCATGATGAGTTCCTGTATGATGAGAGTTTAAAATCCTACCACAACCATATATACATGCTTATTAGACTATGAACCATATATTTACTTTTACTACTTATAAGCATTGAGTGTGGTCAAGCTGTGTAGACCCTTAGGAGCTTGTCATGCGGTTAAAATCAAGATTCACTTGCACGTTCACTCATACATGCTGCTTCTACTCTGGAAGTACGCATCCACATACATCCACTCATTTCCATCTCCACATTCACCCAAAATTATTCTACTCCTATCCAGGAGCGAATAGCCAAAAATATTATCCTATCCCTGTTATTCCACATGAAATAAATGCTCGAGATATTTTGGTTACTACCACTTGCTACATTATTCCAGGAGGGTGAGTGCTCTAAAAAAAAGTGAATACGAGGAAATACAAAGGGGCAAGTGCTCGGAACCTCGAAAGAAAAGAAAAAGTGAGACAAGAGGTAAAAATGGACAAGTGTCCGATAGTAGAATTAGGTGTACAAGATACCCACCTAAGGGAAAAGAAAAAGAAAATATAGAGCATCTCATTCCTCTCAAAAACCTTCAAAGTGCAAGAAAGGTATGTATCCCCTCAAAAGAGCAAAAGTAGAATTAGACTTTCACCATTATCACCATCATCACCATACACCATTCATCCACCACACATGCACATCTTGATTTGACTTATTGACTTGTTTCTCTGGATCCATGGTTTGACTATGCAATAAATGTCTTGTAAGTATGTATTAGCTGTCTCCCACCTATGATCTCCATATATCAAAACCTTGTTAGAGTAGGGTGAGAGAGAAGGCAATATCATTATGCCTCATACCACAAATACCACATACTTTGAGAGAAGGCATATATCATCACTGCCTTGGTAAGGATCTAGAAATACCACAAAAGAGAGACTAGAGAGAGTCATACAAGGAATCTCTGAGTTTTATTTGAAAATCTACAAAAACTCCAGAGCTATAGTTGATTAAAGAACAAGAGACATTGTGCTTGACTTGACTGTTCTATCTTTTAACTACTCAAGACACAAGTAACGGTTGCAAGCCCCATGGTAAAAGGTAATATGAGTAACTTTAAATCTTAACAGTTTACCCTAACCTAGAGATGAGATCTTGCTTGAACGCATGTGTACTTTTAAGGCATAAAACCACTACAGAAACTCTTGAGTCTATCCTTGCTTAGGGACGCGCAAGAGGTAAGCTTGGGGGAGTTGTTGACAGTCCTTAAGTACCAAATTTAATTATCAAATAAGTAAAGAAAAGGATCCAAATGCAACCAACACCCAGACTTGCGGTTTTATCTGACAGAATTCCACGAGTTTTGGTGTTTGTCTATTTCCATAGGGGGTTATCAGGAAATATGGAAGAAAGGCCCACACGTCGGGTTTACATAAAGATATTAACGTGCCGCACAATTTTCTATCATCTAGAAGACTCCAGAAGCCACAGGAACGAACGGGAGGCCGAGCGGGCTCGGGGGCAGGGCGCCTGCCCTCCCCCCTTGGGTGCCCGCCCAGCTACAGAGTGCAATCAGGACTCGTTTCACGGATTACGCTCCACCGACCTAAAGGATCAAGGATAACCATTCAATCAATGTCGGTTTGATCCGACGGCCCAGATTCACTTGAGGAGACTATAAAAGCAGACCCCCTGGTCCCTGAAGGAGAACAAGTTCATTGTAGAGTTGAGAGGTGCCCTCGAAGGATAACCTTTCCTCTACATAGACAGAGCAAAAGCTAGGGTTTGGAGATGAGAGCTCTCCTCTCATCTCTAAACTAGAGTAGATCTAGATAGTAGCGAGATGGAGAGCGAGGGAGCATTGGAGGAGAGGCCGGCCTGCCGGTTCTTCCTCCGGTTGTACTTCGCCATGATCAAGCTGTAATCAAGCTTGCTCATGGGATGACTCTGGTAATCTACTTCTATTTCATTATGCAATTACTATCCATGTATGTTCTGGTTCACAACTCTTTAAGTACTTTAATCTATAAGACGCTATAGGTGAGAGTTGTAGTATAGGTGTAAGCGTGGTGCTTAGACCTAGATTACTTGTGGATATCCCCTGTTAGCGGGATCGTGTGGTAGGCCGCATAGGTGACAGTTACGTTGGTCCCCTGTGGATAAGCGTCCTTTGTGGTGTATTCTTATCACGTGGTTCGTCCCAGACATAGACATACCCCTTCGAAGTAGAGAAACTATAGTTATCCTCTCAATACTCCTACCATCGCCCATATACTAGATTGCTCTACTCTCTATTCCCTTATTATCACCCATTGTTATCTTACCTTTAATATTGTTCTTATTCAATTCTACCATCTTTCCTATTTACACCTATCTATCTATCTAGGTTAAGTTAGAGCGTAGTTGGTTCTCCCGTTTCCCTGTGGATACGATAAAACCTTTAATCGGGTAAAAGCTACAACGGTATCCGTGCGCTTGCCGATTTATCTGTGTGCGTATAAATACCATAGTACACTCTAGTGCCATGCTGTGGATGACAACCTAGTATTCAAGTGGTGTTAGCAAGTGTCAACAGTGATGGTGGCAATGCCGTCGTCCTCGGTGTCGTCAGTGGTGGCTACGGCTCTGTCCACGATGTTGAAACACTCCCTCATGGGGTCGTAGCTATTAGACTCGGAGTTAGGATCGGGTTCTGCAGTGGTGTAGAAACATCCGCGCCACTCTTCCGCCAGCTACTGTCTCAGCGTGGTGAGTGTGTAGCATCCTGGTCCAAGGGGTTGAGGTCTGTGTATCTGTGGAAAGCCTGGGCTTTTAGCTGACAAAGGGACCTCCTGTCACGTCGTTACGCTACGTGCGAGGGCCAGTGGCCGCTCTACATGCACATTGGCACTAGGATGGACTGTCTTAGCGAGTGAAGTCGTGGTGTTGTCGAGGCCAAACGGAAGCATTTGCCTGGTGGCAAACAATTCGTGCGGTAGCAGGGCGAATGACGGTGATGGTGCGGGGGGCGGGGGGGTGGTCTCCCTTAGCGCTGCCAAGCAGCGATCGCTCCCTTGGCTGTCTGGCTTTGTCACTGTCCTAACGGTAGAGCTGACGGACCCTCAACCAAGGGGTCTAGCTACCCTGTGCGGGGCGGCGATCGTGCAGGAGCCGTGGGGTAGCGGTGATGGTGCTGATCGCGCCTCCTCTTGGGTGGGGTGTCGTTGTGGTGGGGTCGACGTGTGGCCCTTGATCGTGCCAGCACTGTGCAGGCCCCCTCTAGTCCTCTGTCAGAGAGCAAAATCATGTCGTAGCCAAAGCCAGTGGACATGAACTCGAGGCTCCCGAACCAGATCACTGTGGAGCGTGGAATCGGTGAAATAGAGGAAGCCATCCAGAAAACAGGCGGAAAATCATCAGTAAACACAGAGGACCCCTACTTGGCGCGCCAACTGTCAGTGTTTTAACCCCAGGGGGTAACACCAATGAGTTAATTTGCATGCGTGTCTTTCTTTCCAGATGGTGATACAAGATGAACACAAGAGTTTATCCTGGTTCGGGCAAGAGAAGGCCCTACGTCTAATGGGGGGAGAGAGTTTGTATTATCTTGCACCTAAGTGCTTGTACAGGGGTGAATACAAGAAAGTTCTGATGTGGATTCTATGTTCCTAAGGCATGGTTATAGGATGTAGATGTAGGCCTCGATAGGGGTATAGCGCGAGTCAACTCGAGGCTTCCGTACCAGCGTGGCCTCGACCTGTCTTGTTATAGCGTACTTGGCGATGATTACGCGTGCATTTCCTAGGCTGACCCCCTGTATGTTGCAGGTATTGGTCCGCAAATACGCACGCCTCTACGTCCTTACCGTCGTTGTGTCGGGAGTCGTTGGAGCGATGACTTTCGTCGCTCAACTCTTCCCTAGAAAGGAGCACGCGGGCTTGAGGGTCTGGCGGCATAGGCGACACCCGTGCACAAGAGCGCTGACCATCACGTCTCGAGGGGCCTCTTGACGGGACATTACGCCTATTGCAATAGTACCTGTTTGTACTTTTCTTCACATTTGGGGATAAAGCTAGGAAAAAGTAGGATTTGACGGGTGCACGACCCATCATCACATTTGCGATGCCCGTAGGGTTAGGTGGGAACCTGTCTATCGCTATAAATGCTCTGAATCCCATACTGGCAGCAGGCAGCGGGGGCGCGCCTTTGTGCTTGAGGCTGGTCGGTTCGCTCGACGCTACTTCCGTATTCGAGGATTGTCTGGTTTCGAGCCTTTAATCATTTGCTTGACCCCATTTCCATAACCGAGACCAGAGTCGATCAATGCGCGTGTTGTGGGTCGAGTTAGGGCGCCAATCAGCGCACGCTTGTGGAGGGGGTGCCGAGTCTGACTCTCAGTTTAGCCTTTCATCCTTTGTCAAGGATATCCATTCGGGTACCACTTATTGATATCCTCGACAAAGACATACTCGATAATCGCTTAGGTATACTTACCTGATAACTAGGGGATGGTCTCCCCCAAACTGGTTATTATCATGGTTGAGCACTGAAGCTGAGTGGTCCTCGCAGTCATAATTATAAGAGCAAGTGTTGCCAGGGATCCCAATCTCATTCTCCAAGAAGTTACTTCTTTCACACAAGGGTTAGCTGTTTATCAGAAAGGTGTACTTCGAGTGGTGAAGATGGAGATACCTTGGTGAGCTGCTCTTGGAGTCATCTTGCGGAAAACTCTTACAAAACACCAAAACTCGTGGAATGGTATTAGGATAAAAAGTTAGTGGTTTAGCCGTTTTAGAGGATTAGGTGTTGTGAAGGTTTCAAAGTATTTATGATAGCAGAATTGTAGTAGGATGCTCAATTAATATTTTTAGAGTTTTTAGATTTATATGCAGAAAGGAAATATGTATGCTATATTTAATTTTATTGTTAGGCCACCACGGTGAGAACTCGTATAGCTTTTATACCGTAAGGATTTCACAGGGGGCTTCAAATTTTTAGATGCATTAATATAATGAATGCCTAAATATTTTTTTGTTGTTTTCTAAACAATGCTACTGCAGAAAAGTAAATATTCTACAGAGATATATGCAGTGAAAGAAATTTAATATGGATAGCTACCGATGTTACCTTTTAGTGAAGGTTCAGTTTTTAAGTCCTCTAGATAGGACTTTTTCTTCTCCACTCTTGTTGCTTCATTGAGTGCATCTTGTCAGTTTTAGAGACGGAGATAATGATGGTTACACCTCTTACGATGGTGGTGCCCCTTTTTGTTCTTTTCTTTGCCAGCTGGTTGAAGTAGAGCATTAATAGTGGGAGCTAGCAGCATCTTGCTCAGTGTGGGTTCAGCACTTTCACTTGTAGAGTGTTAGAGAATATTCTCTTCATACTTTGCTTGAAGTGTATCCTGCTTGGAAACTAAGGTAGAGATCAAGTGTATGGGCTCTGTTGATGGAAAACCACCAACAGAACCAAATCTATTTTTTTATTCTTCTCTAACCTTAGACACATTGCACAAGATGAAGCTGATGTTGCATAATTTGTTTAACCTGGGTGGTAAGATCAGATGACTGTGCGTAAATGTTGCATTCAAGTTCATATGGCAAAATGGGTTGAATTTCTTAATGGAAGGATTGTCTTTCTCTACTTAATGTTTAAATTTTTAATATGAGTATGACTATCATCTTCCACACATAAAATATATGCTATTTAGCTTTAATTATTTGCAACCATGGAATCAAGAAAGTGAATGCGAGGAGCAGGTTTAAACATATTAAACATATTCAGTTAATTAAGCAAAGTTTTAATCCAAACATGTTTGTAACTTCATTTATGTGCATATCAAGATCATGAGGAAAATGCTGACCAATACCTTTGGGTGTTACCTTTATTTTTAGACTAGGTAGCGTGCCCGTGCGTTGCTACAGGACAGCTAAACTTTTACCGAAAACACACGGATCGCACAATAACATAATAATACTATAAAATTAAAATACTAATGCTAAAGTGACAATTAATCCTAATAGTAAAATTTGTGAAACTAACATAGTCATGGAGAGTATGGAGTCGCAGGCTCACTAACTCTACTCTATAGACCTTTTGCAACTGAGCATAAATATGTTGTTATCTTAATTTGGGGTGGTGGTGACAGCAAGGGCCGCCCACTCGGTGTCATCACCGACCACTGCCACGTCTGAGTCAGAGAGGTCGGCAACGGTGGCAAATAAGAACAATAGATAAAACCAAACACAAGCTGCAGATCGAATACATGTAGTCCTACAACGCATGATCATGTCAACAACCACCAACAATAGCTAAAACCAAACAAAAGCTGCAGATCGAATACATGTAGTCCTACAACGCATGATCATGTCAACAACCATCAAGCTAGTGAGATACATGCTTAAATAAATAAGCTAATCACTGACAATACTAACACAAGCGACTACCCGACTTACTTCACATATGCTAATTTACTAACAAAAGCACTAACACAAATTACAAACACTAACACAATTTTGATAAAAATAAGGTTCCAAAATAGTCCAGTTTACCATTTTCAGTAAGCCACTGTAGTAGTTTTGATGTGCTTGGAAAATTTAGCCTCATCATGTAGCTCTACCAATCGAATAACCTCAATCATACGAGTTTAGAACCGCTTGCCATCTGAACCAAGAACAAGATTAAATATCTTTTTCACTTGGATCTGGGAGCCAACCAGCAGCCATCCTTGCAGACCGAAGAAAGATAATAGTAAATGGAAAACATCTTGATGCCGCTTACACTGAAGAACATATCAAAGTGCTGCTGCTGACTAACATCTGTCTCATATATTGATCCGACACATCCATTAAATGATCTTAAACAAAATACTGAATGCTAATTGGCAAGTGTCGGATCAAGTGTCGGATCATCCTGCATGGCAAAGAAGATAAATGGGTCAGATCACGGAAATTCGTTGATGAAGGAGCTCAAGATTAATGTTTCAGTTAAAAAGATACATTGGATATCTGAATATTAGGAACATTAGCGAGAAGGGTTCTAAGAAGGATAAACTCACTTATATATAGTTTGCATCTCTAGAAGAACAGACACCTGTAGGTGTAGATGGATCTGGTTCCACGTGTGTTGCTATAGTAATTTTAACAGGAATATTGGAAGCTTCCAGTAAACATCATTGGTCCTTTCTAAAAAGGAGTCAGAACTCAAGATATCAAAATAAGAAAATCGAGTAAACAAGAGCGTGGAGATGGTCAATAAGTGGCCATACAAAGATACTCTAAATATTTTTTTAATTGGAATTTTCTAAACATTTACCAATTATAACATAGATCAAAGTGCATCACCCAAATAATTCATTAATTCTATCATGAGTATTGCATGCTTCAGTGTTTTTCCACTATGGCTATGCAAGCAAGATAAATAAGATGAAGTTTGACAATTACCTAGGAAGTGGGGCATTTTTTCCCCATGATTCACATGGCCATTTCCACTATTTTCTTCAAGATCACCATCAAATAAACAATCAATATCAGGTTTCAAGATGCTCACCAGCAGTATTACTAATTTAATCTGTACCCTACCTGAGAAATTGTATCCTTTCATTATGTTGTGCCCTCTAGTGTAGTCAATATAGTGTGGTCAAAAATAACAGACAATCCACATTGATTACGCAATATATGGTCCATTGCTCACGACAAATATCCTCTCATGCTCTACAAAGACTTTTCCATGCACATATCTTGGCCTCTCACTGTCCATCGGAAAACCAACTAAGGAGGTGCTTCTACCTTCAGTTGATAAGGTGGCAGATTATCTCCCTGGATGGAAAGCTTCCCTTATGAACAGGGCCGGAAGGTTGGTACTGGTAAAGGCTGTGCTGATGGCTGTCCCGATATATCACTTAATTGCCTTGGACCTACCAAAATGGGTGATTAAAGCCATTGATAAAAAGCGGTGAGGTTTTCTCTGGAAGGGCCACCAGCAGGCCAATAGTGGCAATTGCCTGGTTGCCTGGGAGAAGGTACAAAGGCCACTTGAACACGTAGGCCTTGGGATTCATAACCTGGAATTGCTTGGCTGCGCACTTAAAATTAGGTGGCTGTGGGCACAGAGGACAGATGAGGAAAGGCCTTGGGCTGGCCTTCCTATTGTTGTTCCTAATAAGGCCCGGGATCTCTTCCATGTTGCAGTTGATGCCATAGTCGGAAATGGGGAAAAAATATTTTTCTGGACAGATAGATGGTTGGATGGGCATACCATGGCTGAAATAGCACCTAACTTGTTCAAGGCAGTTCCAAAACAAACAGCCAAAAGAAGGACTGTGGCACAAGCTCTCCATAATAGAAGTTGGACTCAGGATGTCAAGGGAGCTCGTACAGTTGAGGTCATGCTGGAGTTCTTCCAGATTTGGGATATCGTGGATGGTCTCGTCTTGCACCCAGGAACTCCAGACCAATTTAGATGGAAATCAACACAGGATGGTTCCTATAGCAGTAAATCAGCCTATGCTGCCTTCTTTGAGGGATCCATCAAGTTTGGCTCATGGAGAAGAATGTGGAAAACCTGGGCTCCTCCGCGATGCAAGTTTTCCATATGGTTGGTATTTCACAACCGGGTTTGGACAGCTGATCGATTAGCAAAGAGGAACCTACCCCATCCGGAGAAATGTCCATTATGTGATCAGGAGGATGAGACAATGAATCACTTGATAGTGGGCTGCGTTTTTGCTCGCCAAGTTTGGTCCCTGGTTTTTCAACATTTGGGGGCTGTCGCAGTTGGCACCTCAGCCTTCTGTGACTCGTTTCTCAGGATGGTGGAAGAGATCTTCTGCTGCTGTCCCCAAGGAAGTGCGTAAAGGCCTCAACTCCTTGATAATCTTGGTGACTTGGGAGATTTGGAAGCATCGTAATACTTGTGTATTCGATATGAAGAGGCCAAGTGTTCATGAAGTCCTCGCGGCAATTAGCTTAGAGGGTGGGCTTTGGTGCTCGGCTGGGGCCGCCAAACTCCAGGAAGTTCTTTATAGGTCGCTGCCTCATGGGGCTTAGGGCTTGGAGACTTTTGGTCGTTTTTCATGTTCTTGATGTGGTAATTATGTAAATCTGAAGTACAGTGTGTGTGGGCGTGTGCGAGTTGTGGGGTGTGTGTGTGGGTGTTGGGTCTCTTGGACCTGTGTACCTGTTTTCTACCTTAATGAAATGACATGCAGTTCTCCTACGGTGTTCGAGAAAAAAAAAGATATCCTCACCTGCTGCTCCGAATCCACGTGACTTCATCCATGCTAAAGGGGGAGAGGCTCAGTTAAAGGAGGCACAAGAGGTGATGTTTTTCTGTGAAAAAATGGAAAGAGATTGTGGGACAGATGAAGCTACTTGGGAGACGATTGGACTCCCTTCTTCCCAGCAGAGATGTGGACCAATCACGACATGCAGAGGGGCAGGAGGAGGCACACAGCCATCAGAGATGGTGAGGAAGAAGGCTGCAGGAGGCAGACGCCTTGAGTTCGAGGCGGCATATAGGTCCATGGGGAGCAGCGCGTGTGCGCGGGGAAGCAAGAAAAGGTCATGCCGAAGTCTGAGGAAGATATCCTCCACTCACCACTGCGCCCCGAAGTCATGGGGCCGCACCGCTCGCCGCCGCGTTGACGCTAGGAATCGTGTGGGGAGTCGTCGGCGAGGACGACGTGACTGCGCCGGTGTGACAAGTGCGCGCACCACCGCGAGGGTGTCGGCAGGGCGAGGACTACGGGGGATCAACGATGATCCAGCTTAGCACCTCGCTAGATGACGGCGCCCTGCCACAACCTCACCTAGCCTAGAGGCGTCGTGCCTCGCCGTGTTCTCACCTGGCCCAGTGGTAGCCCCTTGCACGATGTGGCCATGACCTCAAGCCCCTCGGCACAGGTGGCGTCGATGGGAGCGGAGAAGGGTCATGGCCAGATCATCCTCGCGAATCTCGACCGCGGCTGGGGATGGGATGGGAGCGGAGGAATCGCTGGTGGGGGAGAAAAGTTGCGCTTGGTGAAGGATGAGGTAGGGAAGGGTGAGCCGCGTGATTGGTGGAGGTCACACGGATTCTGAGGGAGAGCAATCGCGTGAAGATCTGTATCGCATGACCCGGCAGACGGACGAACCAAATTTTGTTGCACCAAAATTTGTCCACACTTTGTTCTTTTTAGTTGTAGGAGAGTATGACTTCAAGTGACAAAGGATAGATGACTTTTAGTTGTCCTTTCCTTCATTGGATCTTGAGTTGTTCATATGCAACTTGTCTCCTATATTGCACTCTTTCTTTTCCCTTTGCCATCTTTTTGCTTGCTTGATCTCCTCACTCTTTTCACTTCACTTATTCTTATGCCTACAACAGATTAGCGGACAACACATACCTGAAGGAGTATAGGATTTTGAATGATTTGTGTGTCCATATTTTTATTGTGTTCCATCTATGCTAATAAAAAGATAGTTTTGATATTATTTTAGTATAGACCATGTTCTATGTAGGCATGGCACAAGTAACTTGTGAATGAATCATTGATTCTTAAAGTTCTTCCATCCATGATGAATGAGTTGTATCTTCTTTGCAAAGTTATAGAAGTTTGTCATGTGCCTTGCTTCATCCTTGATTTGAATTCATCTTATGACTTACCCAGATTAAATTAAAAGATTCCTGCAGGGGTTAGTCTAATAAAATATTCCTATGTCTACTATAACATACTATCGGCTCAAAAAATAAATCTAGACACCATGTCTAATTTGATTCAGGAAGGCGTTTTAATCTAGGTACATAGTTTAAAAGCCCTTTGAAAATAAGATCACGGCTCCTAAACTAAGCACCATGCTTCATTTAAAAGATGTATGAAACTACTTCAAAGCCTAAACATATACTATAGCAAATGTATGTGGCATGAAAGCATTGTAGAGTGTTATTCAAGTAGAGATGAAAGAGTATGATTGCTACGCAACACTTTGAGCATGAATTCAAAAGGTAGAGACAACCAATATTAGCAACATGATTTAAGATTTTTCAAATAAGCCCATTCCCCCAAGCTTGAATTTTACAAAGCAAATTTAAGGTTGGATTCAATATTGCATGATGATTGGTTGGACATACCTGATGCTACCATTGTTTATTCTCTTATTACTTCAAAACTAAAATGGTTAGTGACAGAAATACCCGAGGAAATATTTTCATAATTATATCCTATCATATGGGCATTATAACAAAAGGTGCAAACTCATGTTATCTCATGATTACAACGAGATTTATAATATTTATGATAAACATATGCATGTACAACCACCCTTTCAAAGTCTTTAGGAACATATAAAATAAGGGGGTTGAAAATCTCGTGAGTAGAAATATTAGAGAGACCAACGAATCTAGGAGATTTCTCATATGAGTATGGATTTGATGGGATGTTGATGAAATAATTCCCATGCTCATTGACGTGATCTCCCTTTTCAAACTCTATAGGTGTTTCTTTATGGGTGTCTATAGGCAATAAATTTGTCTCAATTATTTCATGCCTATGACATTCATTGGATGTTTTATCTTCTAGGATTTCCCATGAATTGATGTCTCTAGGATTGGTCTCGTCTAAAGCTTTCTCTAAACTTGGGTGAGCCATGTTTATTAAAGAAATTGATTTAAGCTCACCTTTGAATCTAGTCCAAGTCCAGATGATAATACTAAGGCTTCGTCCTCTTCCATCCATCCTTTAACAATGGCATATGAGTTTTTCATATGTTCCATGCATTCCTGCCATTGTCGATGTTGCTCTTCTCGGTCGTTCCTATAGTCTTCATGATTCCTATGCTTTGGGTATTTAGTGAGTTTCTAGGGTCATTATGAGACTTAGGAGAGGGAGCATCAGAAAGATCATCAGGGTCAAGGATGGGTTTAAAGATTGGTTCATATAAGTCATCTAATGTAGGCACAAAAGGGGAGAAGATGGGATTAATTCTTGAGCAGCTTAGCTCTCCATCTATGGTGTCACTAGACTTGCCATCCATGTATTCTTCTTGATGTCCTTTATTTCTAGGAGGTTAAGGAAGTTGAGGACACTTTTTCCAAGATGCTTTTCTAAGAAGATCTGATTTATATTGATGTACAAGCATCTTCGCTAACTAGAAGTCTAAATCATCATTATGAGGCTTTGATGGTTTAGGATTGATAGCTAAATCTTGGGATTGGAGTGATTGTATTTTAGCTACAAAAACTTCCTCTTTTTGTTCGGGAGGTGATTCCTTCTCTTCCAGGGAGAGCTTAGAATAGGATTGAACAACCTTTTCTAGCATAGGCCTCGCTTTAATTATATGTAAGTGTAGAAAAGCTCCTCCGGAGGCTAAATCAAGGGATTCCTTAGAATCCTTGGCAAGACCCAAAAAAAAATGTTGAAGAAGCAGGGGGTCTGGAAAACCAAGGTCAGGGCCAAATGTGATAAGTTCATTAAAACGCTCCCTTGATTTACTAAGAGATTCGTGTTCTAGTTGCCTAAAAGTTAGATCCTCTTTTTGAAGGCTAGCTACTTTATGGATGAGAAAGAAGTGTAAACAAAATTCAGAGTATAACATTTCCCAATCCCCTTGCATACTTTTTACGGCTCGACTATACCATTGTTTAGCTCTTCCAATCAAAGAGAATGGGAAAAGCTTCCATCTTAAGGTTTTATCGGATGTGCCAGCTATTCACAAGCATGCACAGGTCTGCTCGAACTCTTGTAGGTGTAAGTATGGGTTTTCATTGCCTTCTCCCGAGAAGGGTTTATCCTGAATCATTTTGATTAGACATGGGCATATCTCATAGCCAGGTGTTATGATAGGCTGTGTAGATTTTGGTGGCCCAAAGCTTTTACACATGCCATATAGGCAGATATGAGTGGAATTAAAAACATCCAAAAGGATGAAGAAAAAAATAATGAAGAGAATGGGATACAACAGGAAAATATAAAAGTATAATACAAGGTAAGATAGATTCACAATTAACTTAGCAATTGTTTCCCCGGCAACAGTGCCAGAAATGCTTGTTGAAGAGAACCTTGAAAATTTGGAACATCCAGGATAAAGTTGACGCTTTGCCTCTCTCATGACAGTTTTAAAAAATGACTCTTTATCACGAGTTTCTTCATCACCAACTTGAGTTTCTACATTTGGTGTTGCATGTGCCGCTGCATTCTATAGGTCTCCTAAAATTCCTTCCAAACGATCACCATAGTTGTCATCCTCTGTCACACCAACCCCATGTGTGGAACCATCATCATCTTCATGTATATCAATAGGATGCTCAATAACATTGACATCTAAGCTCTCTCCATGATGAGTCCACTGAGTATAAGTAGATTCCATGCCATTCACCAATATATGCTTCTTCAAAATGGCCTGCCTTTGGTACATCTGATTAAGGCATCTACTACAGGGGCATAGAATTTCAACATTCTCATTGAATTTCTCCTGAATGAAACTCATAAATTCTTTCACACCATTAATGTATTAAGGGGAAAATAGTCAGTTATGCACCCAACTTCTATCCATGTAATGAAACATTGTAGATAAACCACAATGAGCAATCTATACCAATTCAAATGCTACATCAACCAAAATCAACAAAAAAAGGAGATATACCTTGGCTGTCAGTAGGTGTTCAGGTGAGGCAGATGGGGATCTCCTCGGGGAGGAGGCAGCTGCTCAGCAATGGATGATTTTAGGCAGCTCGAGGCTTTAGGAATTCACTCAATAGGATTTGTCACCAGGTAGACGCGTGGCTGCTCTCGGCATCTCTCGCTGGTGCGGCAATGGAGGGCGGCGGCGCTGCAGAGCTGCAAGATAGGGATAGAGCCTTGGAGGGCGGCAATGATGTAAGATGTCACCGGTGTGCAGCGATAATGCGGGAGGACGTGGAAAGGAGGTGGTGTTGCTGAACGGGCACTACGGTGGTGGGCAGTGGCAACACGGCTCCTGCCTAGTCTTACCGTCGGCGGCGGTGTGTGAGTGAATGGTCGTGGATGGGTACTGTGTCCGTGAGCGGCTTGAGAAAAGGGAAAAGTTACCTCTGAATTCACAACAAAAAAGTAATAGAATCTCATTCTGTCACATTTGATGAGCTAGCGCAGTGGTAAGTCTCCTTGTTTATAAGTCGCAGGTACTGGGTTCGATGCACGCCGAAGCCGCTTCTTCTTTGTTTTGGTCAAGGACAAAATGCACTTCCACACGTTCCGGTCGGGAAGGGCCTGTTGCCCCGGTTCCCGAGCCGATGCTGCCCTTCTGGGACTAAAGGCCCACCCTTTAGTCCCGGTTCGGCGAACAGTCGATAAAGCCCCCCTTTAACACCGGTTGGTAAGGATCCTGCCAGGGCTACTACGTTGCAGGACCCTTTAACACCGGTGTTAAAGGGTTTCTTTTTTTTTTCACTTCTTCGGTTCTGTTTATTATTTTTATATAATAATAATAGGTTTTTCAATACATGTTTTTGCTGATACAATAATATATTTATATTACACGTATATTAAGCATATATAAATGAAAATTATAGGCTTAGCTTTATATTAAGCTTTGCCTATAATAAAATGAATAGGCCACATCAAAAATTAAATAGATATGTAAAAAGCTTTATATATATATAGTTTTATATGTATAAAATTCGTAACACATATATACATAGAGTTTTTTCTCCCAATGTCTGCAAACGATACAAATGATCATCGTTGTTTGGAATAAGAGTTTCGTTGCCGTTGAAGTGAAACTCGCCGTTTGGATTGATCACTTGCTCGCGGAAAAATCCTGCTATCGTCTCTTGGATAGCTTTGATTCGGTCTTTTTGTATGACCTTTTCCCTCAACCATTCCGTCTTTAATTTGAAATAAATAAAAGAGGTATTAGTTATCTAAGTTATTCAATATAATTTAGGATATAATGAAAAGAGACATGTAACGTACTCTGAGCGTCTCTGTGGGTGATTGATTGACTTGTGCCATCATGAATTTGCACACGTAATATGCACATAGATTGTTCCCCCTTCTTGTCTTAAACACCACTGTATGATATATATATATATATATACAAAATATTCACGACCACGACAATAAGAAGGCTACAAGTTAGCGAATGTTTGCTAGCTAGTAAAACTTATTTGTGGATGAATTATGTTAAGCGGCGCTTTACATCCAGTGAGATGTTCACGGTCAATAAATCTTTCCCAAACCCTACACACAGCCATTGTGGATCGTGAACTAATAATTACAGAGTCATATTATGATATTCTTCTAGCTGAGATCGACATTACGTACCTTTGAATAATGTTTACCATTTGTTGATAATTTTCTGGTGGTTTTCTCATTGAGTCAAAGATTATCAACCGGTTCTTGGGAATTTCAATGACCATGAGTATTGAGTGAAAGTTGTTTACACACATATATATAGTCAGGCCTATATATAACTATATAAAACTTGTCTCGAGTAATAACAAGTAAAATAAAATATGCATGCACTTAATAACTATATAACTCACTCGAAGTTGAAGGGGTAGAGTATTTTTTGTTTTTCTTTTTGGTTTACAAAGAACCTCATAAGATTGGTGCAGACTTCTGTCTCATGAGCTGCTGTCCACACTACCTGCGGAGCCTTGAAAACAATATAAGGGTCAACGAACCCAATACTATTGTCATTTCTGATTCTGAGCTCTCTCATTTGGTGCCTGCATATATACATACAAATCCTAAGTGTGTAAGGATTATATACATGTAATTAAAGAAGTTAAAAGTATAATAAAAAGAAAGAAATACTTACAGACAAAAGCAGCTGACAAGAGATTTGTCGAGAGCGTCGAGGTGACATAATTGGTGCAATTCTTCGAACTCCACGTATATGAGGTCATCTCCATGGAAGTAGTGATGTTGTCTAATACAAACAGAAATCCAATTCTCTCCCCCTTTTAGATGCCTCAATACACCATTTGTTTATTGCAAACATTTGTGTGCCGAGCTCATGTAAACGCTGAGGGTCGAATAAACTCCTGCCCGGTTCATATCTTGCCCTCCATGGATCAACTACCTCAGCTTTTTCAAATGTTTGGCATCCAATAATGGCGGTAATTTCTTCCATATTTAAACCGCTCTGTCCAAAGTAACGCTCAAGCGAGTCTAGCTCAGACACTGCTAAGGATTTCTTTGGCATCAAGTCTTCCTTTGAGCCGTATTGATTTGGCACAATCAAAGGGGGCACCGGTTTTGATACTTCTCCGAGCTATGGGACCCCCTTTCCTACTCTCTTTCTAGGCTGTGAAGACTTGACTAGAGACCGCTCATAGTCCGAAAGTGCTGACTTTTTCTGAGCTTCGCGTTGCTTCTTTTGCTGGTCCGCCACCTCCTGCCTCAGTTCCGATGGCTTTACATAAAAGTACGGCTTTTCTAGGTTTAGCCGCTTTTTTCTATCCTCCTTTAATTTATCAAAAAATTGTTTCACCTCAGCTTTGGATGCAGCAATTACCACCTCTTCACTCTTTCCGTAAGGTAATTTTTCTGGTGTCTTAGCTCTCTTTGCTGAGGCAGCCTTCTTTGGAGGTGGGACCGATGACTTCGATCATTCTTGAGCGGACCGCTTCTGACTACCTCGCTTTGGAGGCGAGGAGACCGACCGTGTATTCTTTGGAGAGGGCGGTGCAGGCGGTGGAGATGGTGGGGCCAATCTTTTCGGTGTTGGAGAACGCGGTGGAGGAGTTGGAGACCTCGGTGGAGGAGGTGGAGACCGTGGTGGAGGCGGTGGCGGGGTCGGTGTGGCCGCCGCAGGTGTTGGAGGCGATCCAGCATTGTCACCGCCCGCAGCACTATGATACGTTGGGGAGAGAACTGGACTTAGGTTGGAGGAGTCTCTGCAAAGAAAATAATTACAAGTTTTGTGAGCAAACTTTTTTTAAAATTCAATACATAATAAATAATATAAGAAGTAAAATCTCGCACAAACCTATGGTGAGGAATAATTATGAAGCGCTTGAGCCAACAAATAAACGTCTTCTCAGCTTCACCTAAGGTCTTCTCTCCGTCTCCCCCTTCTATTTCTAGAAGCACATTGCCATAACCTTTCTCAACCCTATCAACCAAGACGCTAGCATATCCACCAGGTACTGGTCGATTATGGATTCTTGGAGTTCTCGTTTGGTCGATAGGGTTGACAACAGCGATAGCCACCTTTTTCGTTGCATTCCCATCTGGTACATGCAGCTCACAGGTAGTAAAAGCCTCTGTGACATCATCCACGGGGAAGTGTAGCTTCGTGTCATCCTGAATGGTTGGTACTTCCGTGGATGCGCAGCTACTTTTCAACTGGCCTGGGGGGCTAATTTTGACCTCAAGCTATGTTGTACCTTGCCCTTTCGTCATTTGACTAAGTGCTGCTTGCACTTGCCTTGAATCTCCGCCTGCAACCATTCTTCACGAGCTTTCTCGCGCTCTTCTGACTGCAGAACAAAAGCTTCCAGGCGGCGGATCCACTCTGCCTCCTCTCCTTCTTTCTCTGGCGGCTTCTGTAGGTATCTTGATCAGCTTGGAATGATTGCAGCCACGGAACTGCCCCATAGCCTCTCGTACGCCCACCGTGCTCAGGATTTTCAAGCGCATAGGTGAGTTCATCCTTCTCCCTGTTAGGCCTGAACTCACCAGACTGAACCGCCTCTCGTGCACGGACTATTCTCTCTGCTGCTCTAGAAATTTCTTGGCCCCAAACTAGCGCCCCGGTGTTTGGGTCCACGCTTCCCCCATGACCGTAGAACCAATGCTTGGAGCGCTCGCTCCAATTCTTTGCTATTGTCTCGGGTGTGACCCCCCTAGCAAGCATCTCCTGTTCCATTCGGTCCCACTTGGGAACAGCACTCTTATAACCACCTGATCCCATATGATGGTGGTATGTCTTTTTACTTGCATTCTCTTTATTTCTATTGGCTCGTTCCTCGCCCTCTTCTGATGTTTTCACGAAGTCATCCCAGAAGGCCCTCAGCTTTACATATTGCTTGAGGTTGAAATTTGGAGTCTCATTTTTCTTGACAAATTTATTGTACAAAGACTTCTTCCAATTCTAGAATAGTACCGCCATCTTCTTCATAGTCCAGTCATAAATTCGCACCTTCAACTCTTCATCGTTGGTGTCGAAGGTGAAAACGTCTGTGACGGCTTTCCAAACTAACTCCTTGTCATGATCACAGACAAAACTGATTCTAGGAGCACCTCGCTTCTCTCTCCATTCACGAGCACTGATCGGTATTTGATCTCTCACAAGGTATCCACAGTGACTAACGTATTTATTTGCATGTTCACCAAGTGGTCTGCCTGTAGCTATCTCAAACTCGGAGATTACATAGCGGCCCTCCAACGGCTTCTTTGGCCCTCGTGGAGGTACGCTTCTCCCTGTAGAGGTCGATCCAGAAGGCCACACGTAGATATAGAAACAAAAATACTAATACCTCACCGGTATTTCCTTCTTGTTGCACAACAAGTTGTTGCTCAGGCGCATTGCCCTGTTGCTCAGGGGCATTGCCCTCTTGTTGCTCAGTCGGATTACCTTGCATGATCTCGTTGTAATCAATAAAGTACTGACTACCGTCGTCGATCATGTTTGGAATGGCATCTTCCATATATTCAGGATCATCGTGAGGACGGTCGGCCATTTCTATGTCTGCAAACATATATATATATATATATATATATAAGAGATAAGAAATACACTAGAATAATATAAGTGCTAGAGTGCTCCAAACTAAAAATAATACTAAAAAAATAATACGAACAATAACACTAGAATAATATAAGTGCTAGAGTGCTACAAACTAAAAAATAATACGGACAATAATACTAGAATAATATACTAGCACAATATATTTCATAACAATTCAAAACACTACAATTCATAATATACTAGAATAATATACTAAAAAGTCTTTTAAGCCAATTAATATATTAGAATAATATACTAAAAAATAATACTAAAAAATAATACTAGAATAATAGTATAAACAATAATAGTATATGTTTTAAGCCAAGTAATACACTTGCACCTAGAATAATGTACTTAAAAAATTAATACTACAAAATAATACAAGAATAATATAAGTGCTAGAGTGCTCCAATCTAAAAAATAATACTAAAAAAATAGTACGAACAATAACACTAGAATAATATACTAGCACAATATATTTCATAACAATTCAAAACACTACAATTCATAATATACTAGAATAATATACTAAAAAGTCTTTTAAGCCAAGTAATATTCTAGAATAATATACTAAAAAATAATACTAAAAAATAATACTAGAATAATAGTATAAACAATAGTAGTATATGTATACACTAGAATCTTTTAAGCCAAGTAATACACTAGAATAATATACTAAAAAATAATACTACAAAATAATATAAGAATAATAGTACAAACATTAATATATATTAGAGACTTATATACTACTACTATATATATACATTTAAAACAATTCAAAACATTTTATATAAGATATATATACATATATAACATATATATAAGATATATATATATATATATGATACATATATATATAAGATATATATATAACATATTATTCATCGAAACTGTTGGTATTCATATATATATATATATACAATTTATATATACAATTTTAGTCTATATATATAAACTGTTGGCATTCATGCATATACATAGATCGATGAATATACGTAGGATCGTGGCGGCCGGAGTTCGTCGAAGGAGATGGCCGGTGGCGGCCGGCTCTGGTGGAGATAGCCGCTGCGGCGGCGCTAGAGATGGCGGCGGCGGCGGTGGAGACGAATGGCGGCGCTGGGGAGACGAACGGGCGCCGCTGGACGGTGGCGGCGGAGCTCTCTGCTCGACGAAGACGAAGACGAAGGCAACTGCTCAGATCCAGGACGCCTGTGGCTTATATAGGGACGGACCCTTTAGCACCGGTCCGTGGGTGAAACCGGTGTTAAAGGGTCTTTAACACCGGCTGGTAACACAAACCGGTGTTAAAGGGTGACCCTTTAGCACCGGCACGTGTTACCAGCCGGTGCTAAAGGGTCCCTTTAGCACCGGTTCCAGCCACGGACCGGTGCTAAAGGGTCGAGCGCGGGCTAAGGCGGGCTCCTGAAATTTTTAGGACCCTTTAGCACCGGTTCCCACTATGGGCCGATGCTAAAGGCCCTGTTTTTTAGTTTAGGGTTTTTTAATTGTTTATATATACAGTTTATAGTATAAATTGTATAGTAAATTAAATATTTTGCATAATATTTTTTAAACAGTGACATATATTGTAATTTTTTAAATGTACACATGAAAAATTTTAACCTTAAATATCTTAGTGTATTTTTATAATTTGCAATGATTTTGTAAGAAATGTTTAGTATTTTGTTAATGCAAATATATATTATTCCAATAAATTTATAAAAACTATATCCAATCAACTTGAAATCTATTTTCACATCATATTGACGTTAAACTTTTTATTTTTGTTATTTATTACTCGGAATGCTAGTAGGGTATTGTTTTCATCAAATAGAAAATCTATTTATCATATAAAAATATATATCTTGATGAACACACCCTTTGATCGAACCCTAGATTGTCCAAAATGGAAAAGTCATGAATACAAAGTTTGTTACACTCATCAAGTTCTACATTTTGTCTAATGGTCAACTTTTCTTTTGGAAAAGTTTGAACCACTAAATTTTGAATTTTCAGAGAATTCATAGCCACGCAGCGGTTTTGGAACCCTAGATGGTCTCGAATGGAAAAGTCATGAATACCAATATTTCCACTCATCAAAATCTACATTTAATATATAGACCATTTTTGCACTTGAGAAAGTTTTAAGAAGGTGTAGTTGAAAATCCACGATTGACACATATAGGTTCATATAGTTTGTGTGAGATTCAAGAATGAGTGGGTATTGTTAACTTAAACTTTCTCAAATAGAAAAGTTGTGTATATAAAAAGTTTAGATCTTGATGATATCTAACAACTTGGTATTCATTTTTTTTCATTTTAAGTAATTTAGTTTCTCATTTGACCAAGTTTGACCAAAACTTGTCTTAGATTTTATAGAAATGTGATTAGGATTGGCTAAAAATTATCCAAATGGAAAAATGGACAATGTATAAAATGTAGATCTGGATGATCTCTAACAACTTTGTATTCAAATTTTTTTCATTTGAAGTCATCAAATGGGCCATTTGATCAAGTTTGACCAAAGTCAAAGCATTGGTTTTTACAAAAACACCCTTTGACCGAACCCTAGATTGTCCCAAATGGAAAAATCATGAATAGAAAGTTTGTTACACTCATCAAGTTCTACATTTTGTCTAATGGTCAACTTTTCTTTTGGAAAAGTTTGAACCACTGAATTTTGAATTTTTAGAGAATTCATAGCCACGCAGCGGTTTTGGAACCCTAGATGGTCTCGAATGGAAAAGTCATGAATACCAATATTGTTCCATTCATCAAAATCTACATTTAATATGTAGACCATTTTTGCATTTGACAAAGTTTTAGGAAGGTGTAGTTGAAAATCCACAATTGACACATATAGTTTCATATAGTTTGTGTGAGATTCAAGAATTGGTGGGTATTGTTAACTTAAACTTTCTCAAATGGAAAAGTTGTGTATATAAAAAGTTTAGATCTTGATGATATCTAACAACTTGGTATTCAAAATTTTATCATTTTAAGTAATTTAGTTTGTCATTTGACCAAGTTTGACCAAAGTCAAAGCAATGGTTTTTACAAAAACACTCTTTGACCGAACTCTAGATGGTCCCAAATAGAAAAGTCATGAATACAAAGTTTGTTACACTCATCAAAATTCATAATTCTCAAATATAGTTCCATACAAAGTTTGTTACAACACATACTATTAAACATGACTTTATGTTAAGCCGACACAACAGTGAACTTCTTCTTGACGTATGACCCTTGGTTATGATCCTGCCGTAACCATGGAGTATCCTCATTGTTTAACAGAATGCTTGGGTCTTTGTTGACTATGAAGGGCGGAATTCGATCATCCCTTTCGTAATCTCCTGACATGTCTGACTTGTCCTCAATTCCGACAATGTTTCTTTTCCTAGAAAGGACAATGTGGCGCTTTGGCTCATTGATGATTGAGTGGTCATCATTTTTTCCTCTCTTTGGTTTCGTAGACATATCTTTGACATAGAACACCTGACTCACGTCTGCAGCAAGGACGAATGGTTCGTCTTTGAACCCACTATTGTTAAGGTCCACGGTTGTCATCCCATACTCCTTGTCGACTGTTACCCCACCTCCGGTTATCTTCACCCATTGGCACCGGAACAAAGGAACTTTAAAATTAGCTACATAGACTAGTTCCCATATGTCTTCTATGCGTCCATAATATGTTTGTCTGTTCCCATTTGGATCCGTGGCATCCACACGTACACCACTATTTCGGTTGGTGCTCCTTTTATCTTGGCCAACTGTGTAAAATGTGTCACCATTTATCTCGTACCCTTTGTACGTGAGGACATGCCATGATGGTTGCCTGGCCAACAAATAAAGCTGCTCATCAATATTTTCATCACCTTGACATTTTTTGCGCAACCAATCGCCAAAAGTTTCCATGTGCTGACGCATTATCCAAGCTTCATTCTTCCCGGGCCACTGGGACCGTAGGAAATCTTTGTGTACCTCAACATCTGGTTCCACCATTGAGGAGTTCTGGAGAACTGTGTAGTGTGTTTTATTGAAGTAATCGTCTCCCGTACCAATATATGTTTTCTTCCCAAGTGTTCCCTTTCCACTGAGTCTGCCCTCGTGTCGAGATTCAGGAATGCCAATTGGGTCAAGGTCTAGAATAAAGTCAACACAGAACTCTATGACCTCCTCTGTTCCGTAGCCCTTGGCAATGCTTCCTTCTGGCTGGGAACGACTATGGACATATTTGTTTAGGACACCCATGAATCTCTCGAAGGGGAACATGTTGTGTAGGAACACAGGACCGAGAATACGAACCTCTTTGATCAGATGATCTAGGAGGTGTGTCATGATATCAAAGAAGGATGGAGGGAACACCAACTCAAAGCTGACGAGACATTGAACGACATCATTCTGTAGAGTAGCTAGTTGCTCTGGATTGATTGCCTTCTGAGAAATTGCATTGAGAAATGCACATAGCTTTACGGTGGCTAGACGTACATGTGGAGACAAAATTCCTCTTAAAACCACTGGCAACAATTGCGTCATTAGAACGTGACAGTCATGGGACTTCAAGTTCAGGAATTTCTTCTCTGGCACATTAATTATTCCCTTGATATTGGAGGAGAATCCAGATGGGACCTTGATGCTGCTAAGACATTCAAACGTGCTTTCCTTCTTTTCTTTGCTCAGAGTGTAGCTAGCAGGGCATAAGTAATGACGTCCATCATCTGTCTTTTTTGGATGCAGGTTGTCTCGTTCTTTCATGCACTATAAGGCTTGTCGTGCTTCAAGTAAATCCTTAGACTTCCCGTAGACACCCATGAATCCGAGTGAGTTCACACAAAGATTATTTGTCAGATGCATCACGTCGATCGCGTTGCGAACCTCTAGGACATTCTAGTAAGGTAGCTCCCAAAATATGGATTTCTTCTTCCACATGGGTACGTGTCTGTTGACGGTCCTTAATGCTCACATTTAACCATCAACTAATCATAGAAAAGGATCCAAATGCAACCAACACCTAGACTTAGGGTTTTATCTGACAGAATTCCACAAGTTTTGTTGTTTGTCTATTTCTGCAGGGAGTTATCAGGAAATACGGAAGAAAGGCCCACACGTCGGGTTTACATAGAGATATTAATGTGCCGCGCAATTTTATATCATCTAGAAGACTCCAGAAGCCACGGGATCGAACGGGAGACGTAACGGAGCCGGGCACTGGGCGCCCGCCCTCCCTTACTGGGCGCCCGCCCTCCCCCCTGGACCAATCAGGGTGAAGTTCGGGGATCATGCTCCACCGACCTAATACTTCAAGGAAAACCACACGATCAATGTCAGTTTGATCCGACGGCCCAGATTCACTTGAAGGGACTATAAAACCAGACCCCCCTGGCCCCTGGAGATCATACCTCTTCTACAGAATCAAAGCTAGGGTTTCAATTCTTCGTCCAAGTAGAGAGGATCCCTCTAGTTCTTCTAGTTCTACCTCTAGTTCATCTAGATCTAGTTCTAGTTCATCTAGTTCTAGTTCTAGTTCCTCTAGTTCTAGTTCTAGTTAGTTCTAGCTGTAATCAAGAAAATAGGGAGAGAGAAGAGGAGAGCGGAGGAGGAGCCGGATCTGTCGGATCTTCCTCAACATTGTACTTTTGCAGCAACTGGTTCGTTCTTCGTCGTTCTCCAGGTTCTTTAATTAGTACACTCACGTTCCCTGTGGAAAATCGATACTCTGGAATACTCCCGGGTGAAGGCTACATCGGTATCCGTGCGCTTGCGGATTTTTCTGTTTGCGTTTAAAATACCCAACAAGCTTTCTGGCGCCGTTGCCGGGGAACGGTAGCTGTGCTAGTTTCGAACCAAGTCGGCCGTGTATCCTTTTTCTTTTCCTTTTTTACCACACTCACCTTATCACTTTCACCATACCACATGGATTTCACTCTAAGCATTAATGAGCATGGAATTTATTTCATAGCCACTTCATTTACTCCATGCTCATATGCAACATCTTCACAATCCATTGGTCTCTCCAACATCACCACATTCGAGATATCCAACCCCCATTTCCTTTCTATTTATAAAAACTTTAAAAGGGCGGTTGTCGATGCATATGTCTATATCAAATATTGCAGATCTCGTTGAGTTGATCTTGATATAGGTCAGCGTTGGAGGGGAAACCACTTCGCCGACATAAATTGATGGTTTCCCAAGGACACGCTTAGTGTCCTAAAACAAGCACTGATCAGATCATAACATGAGCTTTTAATTATTTGCAACATTACCTTGTGTATCGAGCATATGAGGATAATTGTAAAAATATTCCTTCGGGTATTCTTGTCACTAACCTTTCCAGGATTGGAGCAAGAAGATCGGATGAATGACAAGCACAAGGTATGTCCAACCAATCATCATGCAACATTGAATTAAATTCATCCAATCTTGAATTTTGCAAAATTCAAGCTTGGGGGAGTACTTTACATAAAAACATTCTTTGCCATGTTGCTATGTTGGTTGTCCCTACCTTTGAGACATGCTCAATCTGTTAAATACTAATCACACTACTTCATCTCCACTTGAGTAGATCTCTATAAATGCTCTCATGCTACCTTTATTTGCTTTAGTATATGTCTAGGTTTGGAGTAGTTTCATTTATCTCTTAATTAAGCTTGGTGCTTAGTTTAGGAATGATGATCTTACTTCCAAGGGGTTTTAAATTAAGCATGGTGCTTAGGTTAAAATGCCCTCCTAAATCAAATTAGACATGGTGTCTAGGTTGATTTTTGAGCCGATAGTATGCTATAGTAGATATTGGATATTTTGTTGGACTAACCCCTGCAGGAAAACTTTCACTATCGATCTGGGAAGTCCTGGGATAAACTCACATTGGAGACAAAGAGAGAGACACATGAAGTTTAACAATTTGCACGAGGAAGGCATAGCTCACAAGAGATGATCCATGGAGGGTGCCACAAACATGATGCACAACCGCTAAAGCTTCCACAAGGAGATACTGTACCATCACTCTTCAAGTAAGGTAACATCTTAAAGTACTTGACTATCACTTTTATAAGCTTCTCCTTAGTTCTGGCGTTCACATGAATAAAAGAGACAAACATGTATGATTTACAACTCTAGATTAACCAACCCAATCGATTCAACATGTTTAGTCCTTCCACCTTTGTGATCCCACACTCCTAATCATATGAGCTAAAATGTTGCACACTCAATCTTTAGAAGATATATATAAAAACACATAAATATAGATAGATTATCTTTCCATTAGGTTGAGCGATGTGATCTGACAAATGTTTTAAATATTACACTCATGATCTTATTATCCATTAACTTTGTCTTGCTCACTATGCTTAAGGTTAGAGAAGAACAAATACACTTTTGGTTCTGTTGGTGTTTTCCACCAACAGGGCCCATGCACTTGATCTCTGCCTTGTCTCTATGAGCAGGTACACTTCGAGCAAAATATGGAGGAGTATTATAACTCCCAGGCTCCATAAAGTGAAGAACCTACATCTACAAGCACAAACACACAGGAGATACTGGACACTGAGGCAATCACTGTCCTGAGATGCTTGAGGACGTAACTACTGGAGTAACCCCGTTGTGGAAGTAATTACTGACCTTCTGCCGGTCAAGAGAGACAACCCAGGACGCCCCGTCATCCCGATCTCCATCGGCATGGTGGACTTCCTAGAAGCACTCTGCGACTTTGGCTCCAGCGTCAACACTATGCCCAAGGTACTCTATGAAAAAATTCTTTACACATCCTTTACTAGAAACAACCGTGTGCTTGTAGCCTGCAGATCAGACATAAGTTTCCCAAAGGGAATATTGAAGAACCTCTGCGTCCGAGTTGGTACCTTGTACGCCCCAGCAAACTTCGTGGTGATAGAGACTGGTACTGATGAGAGGGCACCCATCTTAGGGAGGCCATTCCTGAACACCTCGGGAGCTGTCATCTACGCTAGTGCTGCCAAGATCAGTTTCTACATCAAAGGGAGAAATGAGACGTTTTCCTTCAAGAACAAGACTACACAAATGTCAGAGCATTCCCGACATGAACCAAGGAAGAGGACCAACAGGAGGAACAGGAACGAGCAATTGTGAACTGAGTCAGCTAAGATGGTCACTGCAGCTCAAGGAGGTCAAGATCGTCAACTCAAGTCACCTTTCTTGATCAAGAAGGACGACCCTGGTGTCCCAAGCATCGAGTGCACAATCAATGGATATTCTTTTCAGAAGACACTCTACGACACCGGATCTAACGTCAACATAATGGCCGCAGTCACCTATCAGCTCCTATTCGGAACCATGTCCCTACAACCAAAATACATTCAGCTCCAGATCGCAGATCAGACATTCTGAAAGATTGAAGGTTATTGACATGGGAGAAGACGAGTACGATCCACCCATCATCCTTGGAAGACCGTTCTTTAGCACCATTAAAGCAATCATATACATTGGAACCAGAGAAGTCCACATACACTTCCCCTCAGAGAAGGTACGCCACTGTTTTACTGACCCTAACTATATAGTTAAAGACTCTAAGCAGGTCAGGACAAGAAGAAGACGACGCAACCGTAACCAGAGGAGGAAAATCATAAAGGACGGATGGGCAGAGTACGAAGGAGAAGTGCACCAAGGCAGGTGTGGAGAAAGAAGATAGTTATACATGAAGAGTACGTGCCGCCGGAACCACCGATTACGCCATCCAGCGAATTCCAGGATGATTGAGAAAACGGAGAATCCTATTCGGAGGACTTAAAGACACCGAACGCCTTGCCAAGAGGTAAACTTGGTAGTTATCTTTTTCCTTTCAACTATTTAAAACAGTTTGCTTAGTTAATCAGGTTCATATCATCTTAAAAAGAAAATAAAAATGTTACAAATAGTAAGCCCCATGTGAGTATGCTCATGGCATAAAACCCATAAGTACATTCACTGTGGTGGCATAAAAATAAAATAAATATATTCCTGTCCTATAAAAAATAAAATATAAAAATAAGATTGTGATCCTAATAAAAAGAGTAACATTTATTGAGAAGTTCAACATGATAACAGCTAAGAGATTTTATGCTAACACTTAACCAGTTCCACAAAGCTTTGTTGTCTATTTGAGCTCCACAGAATTCAAGGATCAAAGAAGACTAGCTGACGGAGGACATCCTAATCACTATCAGGGTGCTGCTGACATTCAAATACACCTCCGCCACCTACTAGCTACATCAGAAGAAACTTCGTCAAAATCCAGCTTGGGGGAGAGCACCCCCATTTATCCAGCTAAGTATTCTACTTACGTTTATACTTTACTCTAATAATAAAAAGATGCATAATCATAAAAACCCAAATAAAATATTTTGTGCTTATATATATCTTTGCTTAGTTTGCTAAATAAATAAATAAATAAAGTTTGCTATGAACCCTCATGATAAGCTCTCACATGGAAATGATGAATAGTTGCTCTGCCATGGCTAGTTCTCAAAATTGAAATCTCTCTCAAGTTTAGGCATGACTGGTATTAATTAAGATTTGCTCTAAACCTGAACTTGTGGGGAGAATACTTGATCTAAAGTCTAAGTCGTTAACGGATATGATATGGAAAGGTTGAGCTGCTGTTTATCTGTTCCTAGAGATGCTAGAAATTCTGGAGAATTTATCTTTGAAAATCTTGAAAATGTTGCATGATGAGTTCCTGTATGATGAGAGTTTAAATTCCTACCACAGCCATATATACATGCTTGCTAGACTTTGAGCCACACATCTACTTTTTACTGCTTATGAGCATTGAGTGTGGTCAAGCTGTGTAGACCCTTAGGAGCTTGTCATGTGGTTAAAATCAAGATTCACTTGCACGTTCACTCATACATGCTGCTTCTACTCCGGAAGTACGCATCCACATATATCCATCCATTTCCATCTCCAGAACCACCCAAAAATATTCTACTCCTAATTAGGGAGAGAATAGCCAAAAAAAACATTTCTGTTTTCCCTTGTGAAATAAATGCTCAAGTTATCTTGTTACTACCACTTGCTATATTATCTCATGAGATGAGTGCTCTAAAAAAAGAAAAAAAAAGAAAAGAAAAAAAAGTATACGAGGAAATAAAAAGGGGCAAGTGCCCGGAACCTCGAAAGAAAGAAAAAGTGAGACGAGAGGTAAAAATGGACAAGTGTCCGACAGTAGAATTAGGGGTACAAGATACCCACCTGAGAGAAAAGAAAAAAAAATATAGAGAGCATCTCATTCTCCTCAAAAAGTTTCAAAAGAGCAAGAAAGGTATGTATCCCCTCAAAAGAGCATAAGTAGAATTAGACTTTCACCGTTGTTATCACCATCATCACCATACACCATTCATTCGCCACACATGCACATCTTGATTTGACTTATTGACTTGTTCTTCTGGATCCATGGTTTGACTATGCAATAAATGTCTTGTAAGTATGTATTAGCTGTCTCCCACCTATGAGCTCCAGATATCAAAAGCCTTATTAGAGTAGGGTGAGAGAGAAGGCAATGTCACTATGCCTCATACCAAAAATACCACATACTTTGAGAGAAGGCATACACCATTACTGCCTTGGTAAGGATCCAGAAATACCACAAAAGAGAGACTAGAGAGAGTCATACAAGGAATCTCTGAGTTTTATTTGAAAATCTGCAAAAACTCTAGAGCTATAGTTAATCGAAGAACAAGAGACATGGCGCTTGACTAGACCGTTCTATCTTTTAACTACTCAAGACAGAAGTGACGGTTGCAAGCCCCATGGTGGAAGGTAAAATGAGTAAGTTTAAATCTTAACAGTTTACCCTAACCCAGAGATGAGATCTTGTTTGAACGCATGTGTATCTTTAAGGCATGAAACCACTGCAGAAACTCTTGAGTTCCTCTTTGCTCAGGGACGAGGAAAGGTTAAGCTTGGGGGAGCTTGTTGACGGTCCTTAATGCTCACATTTAACCATCAACTAATCATAGAAAAGGATCCAAATGCAACCAACACCTAGACTTAGGGTTTTATCTGACAGAATTCCACAAGTTTTGGTGTTTGTCTATTTCTGCAGGGAGTTATCAGGAAATACGGAAGAAAGGCCCACACGTCGGGTTTACATAGAGATATTAATGTGCCGCGCAATTTTCTATCATCTAGAAGACTCCAGAAGCCACGGGATCGAACGGGAGACGTAACGGAGCCGGGCACTGGGCGCCCGCCCTCCCTTACTGGGCGCCCGCCCTCCCCCCTGGACCAATCAGGGTGAAGTTCGGGGATCATGCTCCACCGACCTAATACTTCAAGGAAAACCACACGATCAATGTCGGTTTGATCCGACGGCCCAGATTCACTTGAAGGGACTATAAAACCAGACCCCCCTGGCCCCTGGAGATCATACCGCTTCTACAGAATCAAAGCTAGGGTTTCAATTCTTCATCCAAGTAGAGAGGATCCCTCTAGTTCTTCTAGTTCTACCTCTAGTTCATCTAGATCTAGTTCTAGTTCATCTAGTTCTAGTTCTAGTTCCTCTAGTTCTAGTTCTAGTTAGTTCTAGTTGTAATCAAGAAAATAGGGAGAGAGAAGAGGAGAGCGGAGGAGGAGCCGGATCTGTCGGATCTTCCTCAACATTGTACTTTTGCAGCAACTGGTTCGTTCTTCGTCGTTCCCCAGGTTCTTCAATTCATAACTCCTGAGTTCTCTAATTACTTTTATTTACATTCAAGTTATTTATTGGATTCTCGCTTGCATCAAGTGCTCTAATCTTTGAAACATTAGAGTAGTAATTAATAGATTAGACGTGGTGTTTAGTCTTGCAATTACCTGGAATTGCACCCAATCCTGCGGATTGTTGTGGTAGCCTTAGGGTAGTGACAGCCCTAACGGTCGACGTATTCCACCTCGTTCGGATCGGTGTTTGTAGGACCGTAGTCGGAGCTTCCTAGCCCCCTTCTCATCTATTTCTGTGGTTAGTGTTCTGATGTCCCGATATAGATAATCTTGAAGTAATTCTTGATTCCTAGATCAACTAGAGAACTCTTAGGAAACTTCCTCTCTTTCCACCAAAAATAATCATATAGTTATCCTTGGGCGATCTTGGATCTTAATTAGTACACTCACGTTCCCTGTGGAAAATCGATACTCTAGAATACTCCCGGGTGAAGGCTACATCGGTATCCGTGCGCTTGCGGATTTTTCTGTTTGCGTTTAAAATACCCAACAGTGTCCCTTAGCATCCTTGGGAATAGATTTGCTGCCTCGTCCCTTTCCAAATACCACTTTTATATCCTTGACCATTTCGAGTACATTATCCCCGGTTCGATTGAGAGGTTTGGTCTGGTGGTCTGCCTTGCCTTTAAAATGCTTGCCTTTCTTTCATACTGGGTGGTTCACCGGAAGAAACCGACGGTGGCCAAGGTACACGACCTTTCGACATTTTTCAAAAATACACAGTCAAGGTCTTCATAACAATGTGCGCATGCATTATATCCCTTGTTTCACTGGCCTGAAAGATTACTCAGAGCTAGCCAATCATTGATTGTTACAAACAGCAATGCTCGCAGGTCAAAGTGTCTTATTTGTACTCATCCCACACGCGAGCTCCTAGTTTGCTCCATAAAAGTTGAAGTTCCTCAACTAATGGCCTTAGGTAGACATCTATGTCATTGCCAGGTTGCTTCGGTCCTTGGATAAGAACCGGCATCATAATAAACTTCTACTTCATGCATAGGCATGGAGGAAGGTTGTAGATACATAGAGTAACTAGCCAAGTGTTGTGACTACTGCTCTGCTCAACGAAAGGATTCATACCATCTGTACGTAAGGCGAACCGCAAGTTTCTAGCATCATCTGCAAAATCTGGGAATTCTCTGTTTATCGCTCTCCACTGGGATCCATCGGCAGGGTGTCTCAGCATATTGTCTATCTTACGGTCTTCTTTATGCCACCGCAACAACTTTGCATTGTCCTTATTTCTGAACAGACGTTTTAATCGTGGTATTATAGGAGCATACCACATAACCTTGGCAGGAATTTTCTTCCTATGACGTTCTTCACCCTCAACATCGCTAGGATCATCTCGTCTAATCTTATACCATGATGCCTTACATACTGGACATGCATCTAAATTCTCGTATTCCTCCCAACGGTAGAGGATGCAGTCATTAGGACATGCGTGTATCTTCTGGATTTCTAATTCCAAAGGGCAGACAACCTGTTTTGCTTCATACGTAGTGGTGGGCAATTCGTTGCCTTTCAGAAGCATATTTTTTATGATCTTCAATAACTGCCCAAATGTCTTGTCAGATGTACCATTCTTTGCCTTCCATTGCAGCAATTCCATTGTGGTACCCAGCTTTTTTTGCCCCTCTTCAGCGGTGGGATATAGTGATTTCCTGTGGTCCTCTAGCATGTGCTCGAACTTGGCTTTCTCTTTATCACTTTCACATTCTCTTTGTGCATCACGGATGACATTACCAAAAGCATCATCGCCCCGATCATCTTCTGCCGCTACCTCTTCTTCATTACCTCCCCCCATTGCAACATCATTGAAGCCACCGTACTGAGCAATAATATTGGCATGGTCCAATTCTTCTTCTTCTTCTTCACCTTCATCCATTATAATCCCACTTTCTCCATGTTTGGTCCAACAAATATAGTTTGGTACGAAACCAGACTTTAATAAGTGCGAATGAAGAGTTCTTGAGTTAGAATATTCGGTCAAATTCTTTCACACGGCACATGGACAGCACATAAAACCGTCCCTCTATTTGTCTCGCCCACACTTAATAAATAGTGCACGCCATTAATGAACTCTTCGGAGCACCGATCGGCATTATACATCCAATTACGTGTTACCATCTGCATTAAATATAACATATATATTATGAAAACCATGCACACATATAGTTTCTCATCTTATTGCACAACATGTCTAAGATACATAGTTGATTAATTCAAGAAAGCTTGGCTACAACAAATACAAACGCAACTAGCACTAAAAAACCAAAACTAAAATGCACTTAAGCAACATAATTAGTTCGCGTCCGATCCCAACTATAATAGATAGATCATTCGCTTGATCAACATCATTGAACTCCTTTCGTCGGCTCACTGCCTCACCACCTTCAGCCTCAACCACCTATGCAAAAGATTTCTTAATGTACTCAATGTATTCTTCCTCCCAGTACCAACCTGTACATCCGCCGGTACCGTCCCACTGAAATTAAAAGAGAGAATCAAAAGTTTAATTAATATCATTTAAAAAAATAAGCACATATATAAGCAAATGTCTAGAAATAACTCACATTACGATCCGGACACTTGTAGAATATACGACCCTTGTTTACTCCCTCTTTCGACACTTTGTACTCCATCATAATCTTCTGCCCACACTTGCCACAAGTAATGAGAGGGAGTTCCGGCCGGTATCGCTTTTGAACCCGTTGAGAGACCGAAGACCCGGTCACGGTTGCCATCTACTATCCATACTCAATTTTCAAACAATTATAAATTCCACATTTACCAGTAAAAATGTATGATTAAAGGAGAACCTAATAATATGTTTTATTTGTCTAGTTACTTCAACAAATCTTCTAAATTATACAATGGACATTATGTAGTAATAAAAATAAATAAAGTGATGTTAACAAACCAATTAATTTGAATTATCCTACTTTCTAAGATCTTAAAAAGATACTATAATTCATTCTTGCAAACTACATTAATACTAGGTCAACCATGAATTATGATATATATATATATGGATACTAATTCATGTGAATGATTCAAAATAACAAAGTGGATTTGAGCTAAAAATAATGGGAACATCACAAGCCAAAAACAACATGAACAAGACAAGAAATACTAAAGTTAGTCACCTCCAAGCACGAAGAAATGATGACGGAGTCAAAGATGATCAACGATGGGCGTCCGAGATGAAGAACAAATGAAGAACAAGGAAGAAGAAGCTCCAAGAACAACAATGGTGCTCTCGGTTTCAAATGGGCCGAGGGGAGGATAAGGCGGGCCTATAAACCGGAGCTTTAGCACCGGTTCAGGGCAAAAACCGGTGCTAAAGGGTCACCCTTTAGCACAGGTTTGTGTGCCAAACCGGTGCTAAATGCTTTGCCTCGGCCAGTGGCACTGGCCAGTGCTAAAGGGGACCCTTTAGCACCGGTTGGTAACACGAACCGGTGCTAAAGGGTCCCTGCCCCGACACCTGTCAGTAGCCGTTGGGCAGGACCCTTTAGCACCGGTTCTTGTTATGAACCGGTGTTAAAGGGGCGTTTAACCCCGGGCCGCAAAAGGGCCGAGGTTTTTGGCCATTTTGGGCATCGACCAATGCCTCATTCTGTAGTAGTGATGGTATAGACTCAGACTCAAGCACACTAGATTAGTTGGTGCAATGGTAAGACTGTATGTTTTGAAATCACACGTCCTGAGTTTGATTCCCATTGTTTGCACTTTTTTCCCTTTTTTTGCTATTTACGAAAAGCTGAACTAAGACCACGCCTACTGTAAAGAGTACTAGACATGTAGTGTTAGCTTTTGTGTTCAAATCCTACATAGCAATTTATTTCTGTTCCCATTCAAACTATATGAGAACATTTTCAGTTTTGCCTTTTAAAAAACATACATGTTTTTTTAGATAAAGAAAAAATAATTTAATAGATTATCTTTTTAGTTTGATACCTTTGGCAATCACATTTTCTATTTTTCTTTGTACTAAATATTGGTAGTGGGCCTACTGTTTTGGGCTAACTAGAGTATGACGGATTCAAATCGTCACTAATTGGTGGGTTGGAATATCCAGTGCGCTCATCCTTGATGAAAAAATGAATATCGTCACAGATTGCATCTGGCAGTGGTTGTTAACGATGGTTTGTAAATCCGTCATCGAGAAATCATCACGGATTAACAAGTTTCTTGTAGTGATATCAAGTTACCGACTGTCAGAGACTGTCCTGAGTGCAATGGTTATTATCAGTATGATCGGTCAGATTGACAATTCCAGAACAATGATCGATGCTTTAATGAGCCGATCAAAGGAAGAATGTCAGTTCATGATCAGTTGGGGGGCGGGCTTAGCGTGCATGACAGTCTTGGTGAACGTGTTGGTTATTTTCCAAGGAATCAAGAAGAGCTTGAAGAAATGACAAATGCACGGGTTCCCGATGAATTTATATTCTGTAGGGATGCTAATACTCATCGGATGGAGTCAAGAGAGGTTCGCTATCAGCCAGTCCAGAAGACAAAGCTTCCCCAATGGTGCCCAGAAGGGTTAACAAGGACACAGAAAAGAAGGATGCAACGAGAACGTCAAGAAGATTTGAATAGGGAAGAAAAATCTTCTAAATCTGAAAATCGGCAGCAATCAGACTGCAAGGGGGAAGGACCGTCGGCATATGTTAACATGGTATTTATGTTGCCGATGGAATTTCTTGCACCCTTTAGCGATGATGAGGAAATAAATCTCCCTGACCAGATAGCTCAGTTGGCGCTTGATCCAATGACAGCCATTTTTGAAAAGCCTTATGATGATGAAAGGTAGCATCTTAAAGCTTTGTTTGTCAAAGGCCGGGTTGATGGGCAGCCGATTTCCAAAATACTTATTGATGGGGGAGTTGCAATTAACATCATGCGATATGTGATGTATCAGAAGCTTGGCAAAGGAGATCAGGATTTGACCAAGACCGATATGATGTTGAAAGATTTTGAAGGAAATGTGTCTCCAGTTAAGGGAGCTATATGTGTTCAATTAACCATCGACAGCAAGACCTTGCCGACAATTGTCTTTATTATCAGTGGGAAAGGTGCATGCAAATTGCTGCTGGGAAGAGATTGGATTCATGCCAATTGCTGCATTCCTTCCACGATGCATAAATGCCTTGTTCAGTGGGTAGGGGACAAAATTGAAATTGTCTCGGGAGATTCTTCATATGTCATTGCATCGGCGGAATCTGACATCTATGAGCGGACTAGATGCATATCAGGAGAGGTTTGGGAGAAAGATGTCCTCAAGGTTGCCGATTATAAAATTCCACCGATCCAAGCAGTCGGTTCTGATGAAGAGTTTTAATGGATAGGTTCACCGATGATGGAAAGTTAGGACAGGGGTTTACATCAGCTGATGATTTAGTAGAAGTGGCTATAGGTAATGGCGATAGGCCAAGGCCTACCTTTATTAGTGCTAAGTTAGATTCTGAATGTAAGCAACAATTAACCAATTTGTTAAAGGAATATAAAGATTGCTTTGCTTGGGATTATACCAAGATGCCTGGTTTAGACCGATCAATTATTGAACATCAGTTGCCTATTAAATCTGGATTTCAGCCACATCAGCAGCCAGCACGCCGATGTAATCCTAATATTCTTCCAGATATTAAGGCCAAAATAACCAGGCTCATTGAAGCTAAGTTTATTTAGCAATGTCGGTATGCCAAATGGATTTCTAATGTTGTCCCTGTCTACAAAAAGAATGGAAAGCTTCGTGTTTGCATCGACTTATGAAATCTCAATAAAGCTACGACGATGGATGGTTATCCGATGTCTGTTGCCGATTTATTGGTTGATGCTGTGGCTAGGCATCGAATTATTAGTTTTATGGATGGTAATGCAGGGTACAATCACATATTTATGGCTGAGGAGGATATTCCTAAGACTGCGTTTAGATGTCCTGGTAATGTTGTGTTGTTTGAGTGGATAGTCATGACTTTTGGCTTGAAAAATGTTGGTGCTACCTATCAGAGGGCCATGAATTTTATTTTCCACGAGTTCATCGGCAAGTTCGTGGAAATCTATATTGATGATGTGGTGGTTAAGTCTGGAGATTGCACAAAACATTTGGCATTAGAAAATGAACCCTAATAAATGTGCATTTGGCATCAGAAATAAGTAAAATGAACCCTAATTTGGCAAGTTTGTGGAAATCTATATTGATGATGCACAAGGAAATATGGTTTGAAAATGAACCCTAATAAATGTGCATTTGGCCTATCGGCAGGACAGTTTCTAGGTTTCGTGGTGCATTAGAGAGGGATTGAAATTAGCAGGAGATCTATTGATGCGATCGGCAAAGTAGTTGCTCCTACCAATAAAACTGAACTTCAATCGTTGATCAGCAAGATTAATTTTATCAGACGATTTATATCTAATTCTTCGGGTAAGATTCGTGCTTTCAGCCCTTTGCTTAAATTGAAAGCGGATCAGGAGTTTATGTGGGGAAGAGAGCAACAATTAGCCTTGGATGAAATCAAGAATTATTTGGCAAATCCTCCAGTCTTGGTTCCACCTTAACATGGAAATCGTTTCAGATTATATTTATCTACCGATGATGCGGTCATCGGTTTAGCTCTTATTCAAGAATTTGAAGGAAAGGAGCGTGTAATTTACTATTTGAGTAGAAAACTGGTTGATGTTGATACAAGGTATTCGACAATTGAAAAATTATGCTTATGCTTGTACTTTTCTTGTGTCAAGTTAAGGCATTACTTGCTATCGGCCGAATGCACTGTCATATGCAAAGATGACGTAGTCAGATACATGTTGTCGATGCCGATTATGGGTGGTAGAATCGGCAAATGGATGCTAGCATTATCAAAATTTGCCTTACATTATGAATCGGCTAAGGCAGTTAAAGGGCAGATCATGGCCGATTTCGTAACTCAGCATTGTGGTGTAGTTGATGCTCTGGAAATTATTTCTTGGACACTATTCTTTGATGGATCTACATGTGATCGGGGGGCAAGCATCGGTATAGTATTAATTTCTCCTCGAGGAAAGAAATATAAGTTTTCTTTACTGATTGTTGCTACGTCGACAAACAATCAAGCTGAGTACCAAGCCCTAATCAAAGGGTTAGAATTATTAAAGGAGGTTCATGCTGATGCTGTCGAAATTTTTGGTGATTCTATGCTTGTTATAAATCAATTAGCTAGGATTTATGAATGCCGAAGTAAAGTTTTGATATAATATATTATGAAATGTGCATACAATTATTGAAGGAATTTAGGGTTTTCCGATTAGAGCATACTCCTCGGTTGCATGATGAAATAGCTAACTGATTGGCTCAACATGCCTCGGGGTATCAACCCTTCTTGGAAATATTATCGGCAGTCAGTGTCGATGATTGGAGAAAAGAAATTATTGATTATTTAAAAGATCCATCCAGAAAAGTTGAGAGACATGTTAGGTTTCAAGCTACAAAGTATGTACTCCTTGAAGAAGAATGATATTATCGTACAATAGATGGAGTTTTGCTAAAATGTTTAGGTGATGATGAATCCAAAAGCTTGATGGGTGAATGTTGACACCATTTTTGGACACGTATCTGGGAGTTAATGAGATGTAGATCGACAGATGAAAGAATGGTGACTGGTTGTCAGAGGATTTACCGATGGGGTATGATGCTGATGACTAAACAGCCGAATGTGGCCAAGTCCAGGGATGATGTAGTGACTGGTTGTCAGAGGAGTTGCCGATGGGGCATGATGTCGATGACTAAACAGCCGAATGTGGCCAAGTCTAGGGATGATGGTTAATCTGTGTTGATGGCCAATATTGATGGTTGCCGATGCCGATGAAGGCTAGTTTGCCGATGGTAGCAGAAAAGGGTGTGGGATTTGCCGAGAAAAGGATGACGGTGCACCGACCGCCTAGGACAAATAAATTAACGTTTTCCATAGTTGTTAGAGTTTGTTTTGTATGAGGACTTCGTCTAGTTTGGAATTAGAATCCTAGTCTTGTCTGGTTGTAACTCTTTTGGACAGGGTATAAATGTAGACCGTGTAGCAATGTAACAAACACAATCAATCAAACACAAGTTTTACATCTATTCCAGCATCTACTTTTTCGACAACTTCGTCAACTCACATATTTTCTTTTTACTTACGAGTTCTTAGAAATTCATCGAGTCAATACCCGGCGAGTTCACAAGTTTCGCGTGAATACCTCTTGGCCGTGGCATCTGGGCGTATCGCTGTTGCCGCGACCAAAGTATTCGAGTTATCACCTTTGTCGATTTTAAGGTCAAATCGGCTGGCACGCCTTAACATTGAATCGGGTATTAGCCCTCTGTGTTTGCAGATCTACTTTTGCACGAACACATCTTTTGACACGCCTAGTGGGACAGATTCAGATTCATCTTCAAGATCAACATGTCGAATACTGATTTCGATACGGATAACATTATCCCTATGACGGAAGCCAATCTCAAAGATGAGCAGAAGCAAGCTATGGCAAAAGCTATGGAGGAGTACAAGCAGCTATGTTTCAAGTCCTTCAGTGTCAACAAGAGCGGCAAAGTGATTCAAAAGGAGGCACTACCGATGCCTCGGCAAATTACATTTGAAGCTAATCCTGGTAAACTACAAGAGATGGTTGACAACCCTATTAATCGCGCTCTAATCAATCAATCCAGTGTGCTGTCCAATACAGTTTTCAATGCTATGGCTAGAACTTTCAAAGAAGGACAAGTACCACCAGCTTATGTGGGCCCAGCTTATCATCAGCCAGGATCATCATCGGTTACGGCTCCATCGGCTACTCTAGCCGTTGCGGGTACAGAAGTCACTTCTCCTCCAAGCACATTAGGGATGACTAATGGGCAATCTACACTGATGAGGACTAATCCAGCAACATCAGAGGGACAAATCCAACTTGCTATAGATCTATTGGCATCAGCAATGTCAGGGTCTATGTTTAAAAATTGTCAAGTTCCTCCCAATTGGTGGGGATGTGGTATGCCCCCAGAATTTATGGCAAATAGTTCTAGGACATCTCAAGTGGCTGACGTAACAGGCAAGGCTCCTATGACATCGGCACCCCCAGTATCGCCGATGTCGAGGGTATCATGTGGCAGAACCTCCTAAGTGTTTGGGCCCACCGACACCTGTCATTGTCCCAAGGACCTCTGACGGTGATGCCGGGGATCCTCCCACTCTAGAAGTCCGATGAGCATCTCAGGACGCTCATTCCACCGCTACCTGGGGCATTTCAAACAAGCTCGTCTTGACCACCAGCAGTGGTCATTTAATGAAAATTTCTTCTCCTCGCCCTTACAGGATAGCAAGTGGCCACCTTAACACCAGGATCACTCGTTGCGAAGACATCCAGTATCACAGACGACACAAGACCAAAATAATATTTCAGAGTAAAACAGCAGAAGTATTACATAACTTAATTTACAAAAGGAGTTCTTCCAAATAGTAGAGTGTTATTACAAACCAGGTCCAGCGGAGCAACTTAAACTTTATAACACCGATTACAAATTTACAGACCCTGCCCATGGGTCACGCTCACTCTTCCTCGTCGTCAACCTCGACGACAGTCACACAACAGGGCCCGAAACATGTCGGCTCCTGGACTTCACCTGCAACAGGGGTTATAAAACCCTGAGTACGGGAGTACTCAATAAGACTTACCCGGAGGAAAAAGAGAAGAAATTAGGAATGCAGGCTTGGGGTAGGCAAGGAGTGGCTGAGCAAGGAGCGAAATTGTTTTGCTAAAAAGCTTACTAATAGTGCATCCTTACTTTCAAGCTTTACCCGTGAATTCCTCTCCTCAAGAGGCCGAGGAGTTCGAGGACAGTCTATCTAGTTGCTTCCCACAGACAAGTCTGTGAGTTCTTAGTCCTAAATCAAAGTATTTTCTATCCAACGGCAATAGCTTCATGTCACTCTGAGTCCGGGAATTGGGATCTGAACCTCATGAGACATTTCCCCCTTTCTTCTTTTATCAGTTAGTTGCATATGTAACTACAATGAGGGTCGAAGGAATTGAGTCTCCCAATCGGGGAGCAACGACGATTCGAATCGCTTAGCAATCTAGCTGGAGTTCCTAACCACCCGACATATGTAGAACCAAATCTTGCATATATCAACCCAAATCAAGCTCTCCCCAAATTTGACTAGGTTCGCGGCACCCGAGAGCACAGTACTCCACCCTCCTACAGCCGATCTAGATGTTTCCCGGTCATCTCAGATCCGTAAGGTGGGTACACGCTACTCTCGCCATCGCTCCACGCCCAGTGCGCGAGTAGCTATTCGCGTCGAGGGATCACAAGACCGGGCTTACCGAGGGCAAGTGGCTAGTACTATAAATTCTCAACCCAACAGGCCATCAACGGAACGGTCCTTAATCGACACAGTTGGAGACACTACTTTAAGACTCCATTCTTAAAGCAAGTCCACCAACCGGTCTCAAATTGAAACATCATTGATCATAAGGGTATTCCACAACATCCCTTCAAACTTTATTTGAAAACCTATCTAGTAGCAGGGCTAAGCATCACTACGCAATTTTTAAAATAAACAGGTGCAAGGGACAAGATAACAAAGATCAAGGTAGTAAATGCAACAAGTAGGTTAACCCAATTCTCAACTACCTAATGCAACATTTTCAATTCATAAGTGATAAAAGATTTAAAACATTCAAGGAGGGGTTAATGCATCCGGGGCTTGCCTTGGTTGCAGAGCTGAGAGGGACCCTCGGAGACTTCCCAAGTCTCGGATCCTACTTCCTCGAACGGAGCACCGATCTCGGGGTTCGGCTGAACGGTCGCTCCTTCGGTCACGTGCACTATACGCAAAATGATGAATGCTCATGATATGCGTATGACAAATATGCAAAAAGGGACCGAGTTAAATACAACTGGCCTCCTCTGTGCAACACAGAATAAACAATAATTAAAGTTGTTTAACATCTTAGTGTCTTTACCCAAGAGGTTGCATCTGTAAATTAGGACTTCTCTTAATTCATGATGATCTTAAATTAACTAATTATTAATCCTTTTATCTTAATTAATTCTTAATTAAATATTAATAACAGCAATTAAGTATTAATACCAAACAATAATTAAATGCCAAAGGTCATTAAAGTTAATGACCTCAGGTCATCACATAACCCCAAAATCACTCAAACCCTAATTTTGAGAATTTTAACTAATTATTATCTAATTATTCTGGAATTATTATTTAATTACTAAATAAGGGTTTGTTAATATTTTATTCAAACATTATCCAAATGCCACTAAATTTTGTGTGGAGCTAGGGAATAACATTCAGAGACTCCCTACAAATTTTGGTGATTTTTGGATATGCCCAAAAATTATAAAAATTCATGGAAAGTTTATTTATTAAATAAAAGACAGAATTTTTATATATGTTCATATTATCAGAAAATGAGAATTAGTATTTTTCCCATGTTCTTCTCATTCTATGGAACCTATACAAAAAGTTTCATAATTTTTGGATCAGCACATGATTTATTACACAAAATCAAACATAACTCAAAAACTGCACAAAAAGAAAAAGAAAAACAGTACTGTGCAGCGAGTGGCCGGGAAATCGGCCCGCAGGCTGGCCCATTCCCGTTCGGCCCACGCGCGCGCCGTGCGGGCTGCCCCCCTCCTCTCTCTGCGGGTCACTAACGGGCGGGTCCCGCTCGTCAGACCCCCCTCTCCCCTCTCTTTGCGGGACGCTGACGGGGATGCCCCACCCGTCAGCTTCGTCTCTACCGCGCACGGCGGCTCGGCCACGGCTCCGGCCGCCGTTAGCGAGGTCCTTGGCCCCCGCACGCATGCGCATCGGCCTCGCCTCGTCTTCGCGACCCTGTTGACACCCTCCACTCACGCTCTACTCTCTCCCTTCCAGTTCGGCCACGCGAAAGGCGGGCGGCCGCCATAGCCGACCGCGGACCGGCCCTTAGGGCTCGGTAGAGTGTAAATTAACACGCAAGGGAGCTTCCATGGAGGGTAAGGGACATGGTGCTCACATCACCACGACGGGAGAAGCAGTAGAAAAGCTTGGCGACGGTGGCCGTGCGGTCAGGCGGGTGCTCCGGCTCCGGCGAAGTTGTTCCGGCGATCCTGTTCGCGTCTTGGGAAAAAGAGGAAGCGCATGAGTTTCTGGGGATAAAGTGGAACCGGAAACATCCACTAGTTCGGTATTTTGCTCACTGGAATAGCGCGGCCACGGAGAGAGCTCACGGCGGCGGTCTCGGCCGATGTTGGGGAAGAACAGAGAAGTTCTGGCGACTGGGTGGGTTAGAGAAAGAGATAGGGGGTGCGCTGAGTTCGCAAGGGCGTGGCGAACGTTGTGGAGTGCTCAATTTGGCTCGAAAGGGATTGAGTGCGGTGAAATTGAAGGCGCGGCCGGGTCGTCGGTGTCGGGCATAAAAGGGAGAAGCGAGGCGGCCATGCAGTGGAAGCAGCAGGGGAGTGGATGAGCACGCTGGGGCTCGTCCACATCACGGCGGGCGCGCGCAGCCAAGCAGCTGCGTGGCCAGGCGCGTGGCGGTGCCGGACGCAGCGGCTCTGCTCCGGCTGCAGAGCACCCCCCCTGCTCAGCACTGTAGCAATCCATATCCACTTGTTCTGTTGTTTTGCAAAATTCAGCCAAAATTTGAACTGGAGCCAAAATTTCACCGAAACAAAAGTTGTTCAGAATTTTATAAGATACAAAACATATTTTGGTGGCCAAAGCCAATTTTGAGTGGAACATGGTGAATTTGTCAAAACAGTTTGCAATTCAAATCCCAATTCAGGGAAATTCAAATTTTGAATTGGGGCAAATCAGAATTTCCAGAAGTACTTTTGATTTTTCCAAACAACTTGAAAAACTCCCAACATGAAAGTTGTTCCACTTTTTGAGCTCTACAACTTTCATGTTGGCCAATTTTCAAAATTCCAAATAGATTTTGAATTGGAGGTTCAAATTGGAAAAGGGGACACTTTCTGGAAATCTGTATTTTCAAAATTACTTTAAATTTTATATTGAAACTTCAAAAACTCAAAACACCAAAGTTGTACATCTTGACAAGATCTACAACTTTTCTTTTGAACTCAACCTCAAATTTTGCTTGGTTTTTGAATTGCACAAAAGGGGGCAGTTCTAGGGTTCAAAAATCAGGGTTTTCCGCCCCCCTAATCTTTCGGAAATCTTTCACCCTAGGGTTTTAGCATCCAACACAAGCATCCATACACAATGTAAGCACACTTTAATTCCCTAAGCACAACCAATCAAAATAAACTTGTTTTAAGTTGGTGCATCAAGTTGTGCTAAAACAATATGCTATGCAATGCTCATGATGACATGGTCCAGTTTTAGTAACCGTAACATCAGGGATGTTACAGCCCTTCCCCCTTATAGAAATCTCGTCCCCGAGATTTAAAGCCTTAGGGTACGTAATGGAAAAGGAAATGTGTCAAACTATTTCATCTTCGACTCTTTTCATAAAACAAGAAGCTGGGGAAGACCATTCAATTATAAACATGTATGTACACTAAGTACATGGCTTTGGCTACCCTTTTTCCTTCACTCGATTACACTTTCTATTTATTGGAGGTTGTCTTGAAGAGAAGCATGGAACTCAGGAAAATTCTCCATTAGGTAATCTTCAGATTCCCATGTAGCTTCCTCTTCAGAGTGCTGGCTCCATTGCACCTTGTACCACTTGGTAGTTGTTCTTCGAGTAACTCTATCTCTTTGGTCCAATACTCGGATAGGGTATTCTGCATAGGTCAGATCCGGTTCAAGTTCCACATCTTAGATATCTTGGACTTGGTCTGGTACCCAAAGACACTTTTTCAGTTGAGACACATGGAACACATTTTGTATCCCGGATAATCGTTCGGGCAGTTTAAGGCGGTAAGCTACCTGTCCACATCAGTCAATGATTGGAAATGGACCAATGTAACGGGGTGCTAACTTGCCTTTAACACCAAAACGATTTACTCCTTTCATTGGGGATACCTTCAAATACACATGGTCACCTTTGGCGAATCTTAAGGGTCGACGTCTTTTATCGGCATAACTTTTCTTTCGGGACTGAGCAACTTTCAAGTTATTTTGGATTTGTCTAACTTTGTTCTCAGTTTCTTTCACTAAGTCAACCCCGAAGAACCATCTTTCTCCGGGTTCCGACCAGTGTAACGGAGTTCGACATCGACGGCCATATAGTGCCTCAAAGGGAGCCATCTTGATACTCTCTTGGTAGCTATTGTTGTAAGAAAACTCTGCTAGAGGCAAGCAGTCATCCCACTTATCTGGAAAATTCAGGGCACAGGATCTTAATAGATCTTCTAGAGTTTGATTCACCCTTTCAGTTTGCCCACCTGTTTGAGGGTGGTAGGCGGTGCTGTATAAAAGTTTGGTGCCCAAGGACTCGTGTAAACATTTCCAGAATTGGGAGACAAATTGTGTGCCTCTATCTGATACTATTGTCTTTGGGACCCCATGCAGACTTAGGATATGATCAAAATAAATCTTAGCATAGGTGGAGGCAGGATATAATAGTTTTACAGGCAAGAAGTGTGCGGCTTTGGTGAGACAATCCACAATGACCCAAATTGAATCAAAGCCTTTGGCCGTCTTGGGCAATCCTACTATGAAATCCATACTTATGTCATCCCATTTCCATGCTGGGATAGGCAAAGGTTGCAACTCTCCAGAGGATTTGAGATGAATCGCTTTGACCTTTCGGCAGGTATCGCATTGGGCCACATAGCGAGCTATTTCTATCTTCATTTTTGTCCACCAAAACCTTTGCTTTAGGTCCTGATACATCTTATTGCTTCCCGGATGAATAGAATACCTCGTGGTATGAGCTTCATCCAGGATTTGTTGACGTAGCTCAGGTACCTTTGGAACCACTAACCTGTTCTTGAACCAGATTACTCCTGCATCATCCACCTTAAAATTTGTGGGTGCTCTATTAGACATTTTCTCTTTAAGATATTTCATGCCTTTATCCTCTTCTTGTGCCTTTATGATTTGAGCTTCGAGATTGAAATCAACCGTTAGATTGGCAAGGCTTCCTTGGGAAATCATTTCTATTCCCAGGTTCTCTAGCTCTTGGCACAAAGTTATCTCTCTAGGCGTCACTGTTAAGCAATTACAGTGAGCCTTACGACTGAGGGCATCAGCGACTACATTTGCCTTGCCTGGGTGATAATGCACCTCAAGGTCGTAATCTTTAATCAACTCTAGCCACCTTCGCTGGCGCATATTCAATTTAGCTTTAGTGAAGATATATTTCAAGCTCTTGTGATCTGTGTATAGATGACAAGTGCTCCCCAACAGGTAATGGCGCCAGATCTTTAATGCATGTACCACGGCGGCTAGTTCTAGATCATGGGTTGGGTAATTCTCTTCATGTGGTTTGAGCTGCCTGGAAGCATATGCAATTACGCGACCCTCCTGCATTAGCACGCAGCCTATCCCTATCCCTGATGCGTCACAATACACATCAAAGGGCTTTTCAATATCTGGCTGGGCTAAGACAGGTGCAGTTGTCAATAACCTTCTCAGAGTCTGAAAGGCTTGCTCACATTGCGGTGACCAAACAAATTTTGTTTGATTCTTGAGCAAGGTCGTGATTGGTTTCGCGACTCTGGAAAAGTCCGAGATAAAACGACGGTAATATCCCGCCATACCCAGAAAACTACGGACCTCATGTACCGTAGTCGGGGGCTTCCAATTCAACACTCCTTCTACTTTACCTGGGTCTACAGCGACTCCCTCCGCTGATAATACATGACCCAGGAAATGGACTTTGTCCAGCCAGAACTCACATTTCCTGAACTTGGCATATAGCTGATGCTCCCTGAGACGGGTCAGCACAATTCTCAGATGTTCAGCATGTTCTTTCTTAGTCTTGGAATAGATCAAGATGTCATCAATGAAGACAACCACAAATTTGTCTAGTTCTGGCATGAAGACAGAGTTCATCAAGTACATGAAATGGGCCGGTGCATTGGTCAACCCAAAAGACATCACCAAGTATTCATACAGCCCATATCGGGTTGTAAACGCCGTTTTGGGTACATCCTCTAGCCTAATTTTGATTTGATGGTACCCTGATCTCAAATCAATTTTTGAGAACACTTTGGCCCCGGCTAGCTGGTCAAATAATAAGTCAATACGGGGCAATGGGTACTTGTTCTTAATCGTCACCTCATTTAGGGGACGATAATCGACGCACAGCCTTAACGTTCGATCTTTCTTTTTCACAAATAAGGCTGGGCAACCCCATGGAGAAGAACTGGGCTGAATAAAACCTTTCTGCAACAGCTCTTGTTGTTGGGTTTTTAATTTGGCCAGTTCTTTCGGTGCCATTCTGTAGGCCCTTCGAGATATTGGGGTTGTCCCTGGTTTCAATTCTATACTGAACTCGACATCCCGGTCCGGTGGCAGACCTGGTAGGTCTGCAGGAAACACGTCCGGAAAATCTCGAACTACCGGGATATCTTTGACTGCAGACACATTAGTGGCATGAACTTGCCCAATTGCCCGCTTGGGAGTAACTAATTGAATTAGCAGATAAGAATTCTCATTGGGCAATGGGATTTTAATGGTTCGATGCAAAGTGTCTAGCACAACCCCTCGTTTGTGCCATCCAGTTCATGCCTAGTATGACATCAATCTCCTGGTCCTTCAGAACAATCATGCTAGTGGGAAAACTATGCCCACCAAATTTGATGGGTACCTGGTGAACCATTTCTTTAGAACTCAGCCGTCCTCCTGGCGACTGTATATAAAAATGATCTTGTGTTTCCCCAATGGGTATGCCATGCTTTAACACAAAGGTGCGGTTGATGAATGTTTGAGATGCACCAGAATCAAAAAGCATTAAAGCAGGATGGTTCGCAACAGGAAACGTACCCATCATCACCGGTTCTCCTTCCGGTATCGTCTCCACCTCTGTATGGAAGACTTGTCCCGCTTTCTTTATGGGTTTACCCCTTTGTACATGTTGTCCTTTCTGAGCCCCAGTCCTGAATTGGCTTGGCTGGGGCTGGCCAATAGGTGGTCTTTGGAAGGTGGGGTTGGTTTGGCGGGGGTAGGGGCACTCTTTGGAAAAATGCCCAGGCTTACCACAATTGAAACAAGGATAATTGTGGCTAGGCGGAGCAGTGGGGCGAACACCTGGGGCGTTCGGCTGGCGTGGTGCAAGGGTGATGGCAGTAGGTCGAGGATATACCTGCTGCCCTGGTCTATATTGTGGTGGGGAAAAGGGACCACGATAAGGTGACGGCGCTTGAAAACGTCCGTGGCCCTGCGGATGATAAATGATTCTCTGGCGCTTTTGACCGCGACCAGAGAAGGAGGAAGAAGCAGCCTTCTTCTTGGCTTCTTTGTGCTTTCTATTCTTTTCCTCTGAGGCGATAGGAATATTTAGCGCCTCATAGAAGGTAGCGTTTTGACAGGTGGTCATCATGGTCTGAAGTTTGGTATTTAGACCACGCATGAAACAGGCCTTCTTCTTTCTATCCGTGCTCACATGGTCTGTGGCATATTGAGAAAGATGATTAAATTTTGCCATGTACTCCATGACACTTTTATCGCCTTGCTGCAAGGCGAGAAATTCTTCGGCCTTCATGGCCATGAGCCCTTCAGGGATGTAATGGGCGCAGAACGTGTCCTTAAACTCTGTCCAGGTAACCTGGTGTTCTGGAGCTTGGATAGCTAGAAAATTCTCCCACCAGGCACCCGCAGCTCCCCGAAGCTGTTGAGCTGCGAACAGGGGCTTCTGGGTTTCCGAACATTGAATCAAACTTAACTTGTGCTCCATGGTCCAGAGCCAGTCATCCGCTTCTAACGGCTCATCAGCCTTAGTGAATACCGGGGGCCTTGTCTCGGTAAAGTCCACGTACCGAGCTTCTCCGTCCCCATTGTGCTGTGCTCTGAAGTTTGGGGCGGGGTGTGGTTGGCGTTGTGCTAGCTCGCGCAACAAGCGAGCGTTGTCGGTAGTGGCACTCAAAAGAACAACAATGGCATCAGCCAGAGAAGGTGGAGCAGGTGGAGGGTTGGGGATGTCCTCCCCTCCCTGAGATGACCCGGCTCCATCAGATCCTCGAGTACGCATCGGCGTCTACTACAAAAGTTATATGTACTTGTTACCACACGGAATTTATAACTTAAAACATATCTTACATACTTCCATTTATTTATCAAACATCAGTTCAACACACTGGGAACAAACGAGTACAACTTTTTAAACTGAAAGAAAACTTTATACTACAAACCCGACCCCACTACGGTAAACTAGGAATCCTACAACGACGTTGTCCGCGGCTTCACCGAACTAGTCGGTGTGACCAGAGCTGTAGCCCGGGTCGTCATTGCCATCATCCTGATTACCCCCCGGGTTGTCGTCATCGGAGTCGGACTCCTCCTCATCACTGAGGCCTTGATCGGGTTCCCCATCGTCCGCCAACTCTCCATCCGTGTCCATCTCCCCTTCACCTGGAGGTGGATGGAGCTGATGATATAGGTCAAATGCAATATCACGATATTGCATTGCCAAGTCATTGATGGTATCTAGATGATGTGCCAGCTCCAGCTTCTCCAGCTGTAGCTGGTCTTCCCGCTGCCACGCGACATCCCGCTGCGTGGTGACCGTGGCCGTCATCTTCACATACAGATCTTTAAGGTACTTGGTTTTGTCCAGCTTTGCCTTCATCCTGGTCAGCTCATGCCTGTGTGCACTCCTAGCTTCCCCTTCTCGGGCAATAGCGGCATTCCTCCCCTCCACCATACGGGACAGCATGGCCTCACAGTTCTCTATGGCTTGTTTTTCTTTGGTCAGTTGAGCTTTAAGTTCGCCGATCTCCATGACGTTGTACATCCTTTCTCTCATCACTTCGGTCAGCTCGGCGGACAACCTGTCCACCTCCTGCTGGGGCGGTGAACGGCTATTGCTTGCTTGATCGCTTCGCGGGGCCATCTGGTGTTTAGGGACTCCTTTTGGACCAGTCCTCTTGTGCGGGGTCTGTTTCCAACGGCCCATCTTGTAGAGGGTAAGTTTAGATTAGTAAGGGAGACCTTAAAGGTTAGCAAGAATAGGATTTATTCTATTCACCCAACCCAAACAAGGAGGAAGGAACTTAACCAAGTGATATATCATGATGCATGCACGTACATACGATTCCTATTAGCAATTTATAACGGTATTACTTCAAATTGTTGCAACATAGGGCAATACTTTATGTTGCTCCACCACACCACTTCAAAAATTCTAAGAAGGCCTATAGACAGGGGTAAGATAAGACTAAAGCACTTGGACTCAAAATAGGCAAGTTTATAGTATTGGATCCAAATGAGTTTTGAAGTTTTTTAAGAGATACAACAGTCATCTTAGCAACGAATCAGAATTTGGGCCCACCGACACCTGTCATTGTCCCAAGGACCTCTGACAGTGATGCCGGGGATCCTCCCACTCTAGAAGTCCAATGAGCATCTCAGGACGCTCATTCCACCGCTACCTGGGGCGTTTCAAACAAGCTCGTCTTGACCACCAGCAGTGGTCATTTAATGAAAATTTCTTCTCCTCGCCCTTACAGGATAGCAAGTGGCCACCTTAACACCAGGATCACTCGTTGCGAAGACATCCAGTATCACAGACGACACAAGACCAAAATAATATTTCAGAGTAAAACAACGGAAATATTACATAACTTAATTTACAAGAGGAGTTCTTCCAAATAGTAGAGTGTTATTACAAACCAGGCCAGCGGAGCAACTTAAACTTTATAACACCGATTACAAATTTAAAGACCCTGCCCATGGGTCACGCTCACTCTTCCTCGTCGTCAACCTCAACGACGGTCACACAACAGGGCCCGAAACATGTCGGCTCCTGGACATCACCTGCAACAGGGGTTATAAAACCCTGAGTACGGGAGTACTCAACAAGACTTACCCGGAGGAAAAAGAGAAGAAATTAGGAATGCAGGCTTGGGGTAGGCAAGGAGTGGCTGAGCAAGGAGCCAAATTGTTTTGCTAAAAAGCTTACTAATAGTGCATCCTTACTTTCAAGCTTTACCCGCGAATTCCTCTCCTCAAGAAGCCGGGGAGTTCGAGGACAGTCTATCTAGTTGCTTCCCACAGACAAGTCTGTGAGTTCCTAGTCCTAAATCAAAGTATTTTCTATCCAACGGCCATAGCTTCATGTCACTCTAAGTCCGGGAATTGGGATCCAAACCTCATGAGACATTTCCCCCTTTCTTCTTTTATCACTTAGTTGCATATGTAACTACGATGAGGGTCGAAGGAATTGAGTCTCCCAATCAGGGAGCAACGATGATTCGAATCGCTTAGCAATCCAGCTGGAGTTCCTAACCACCCGACATATGTAGAACCAAATCTTGCATATGTCGACCCAAATCAAGCTCTCCCCAAATTTGACCAGGTTCGCGGCACCCGAGAGCACAGTACTCCACCCTCCTATAGCCGATCTAGATGTTTCCCGGTCATCTCAGATCCGTAAGGTGGGTACACGCTACTCTCGCCATCGCTCCACGCCCAGTGCGCGTGTAGCTGTTCGCGTCGAGGGATCACAAGACCGGGCTTACCGAGGGCAAGTGGCTAGTACTATAAATTCTCAACCCAGCAGGCCATCAACGGAACGGTCCTTAATCGACACAGTTGGAGACACTACTTTAAGACTCCATTCTTAAAGCAAGTCCATCAACCGGTCTCAAATTGAAACATCATTGATTATAAGGGTATTCCACAACAACCCTTCAAACTTTATTTGAAAACCTATCTAGTAGCAGGGCTAAGCATCACTACGCAATTTTTAAAATAAACAGGTGCAAGGGACAAGATAACAAAGATCAAGGTAGCAAATGCAACAAGTAGGTTAACCCAATTCTCAACTACCTAATGCAGCATTTTCAATTCATAAGTGATAAAATATTTAAAACATTTAAGGAGGGGTTAATGCATCCGGGGCTTGCCTTGGTTGCAGAGCTGAGAGGGACCCTCGGAGACTTCCTAAGTCTCGGATCCTACTTCCTCGAACGGAGCACCGATCTCGGGGTTCGGCTCAACGGTCGCTCCTTCGGTCACGTGCACTATACGCAAAATGATGAATGCTCATGATATGCGTATGACAAATATGCAAAAAGGGACCAAGTTAAATACAACTGGCCTCCTCGGTGCAACACAAAATAAACAATAATTAAAGTTGTTTAACATCTTAGTGTCTTTACCCAAGAGGTTGCATCTGTAAATTAGAACTTCTCTTAATTCATGATGATCTTAAATTAACTAATTATTAATCCTTTTATCTTAATTAATTCTTAATTAAATATTAATAACAACAATTAAGTATTAATGCCAAACAATAATTAAATGCCAAAGGTCATTAAAGTTAATTTCCTCAGGTCATCACATAACCCCAAAATCACTCAAACCCTAATTTTGAGAATTTTAACTAATTATTATCTAATTATTCTAGAATTATTATTTAATTACTAAATAAGGGTTTGTTAATATTTTATTCAAACATTATCCAAATGCCACCAAATTTTGTGTGGAGTCAGGGAATAACATTCAGAGACTCCCTAAAAATTTTGGTGATTTTTGGATATGCCCAAAAATTATAAAAATTCATGGAAAGTTTATTTATTAAATAAAAGAAAGAATTTTTATATATGTTCATAGTATCAGAAAATGAGAATTAGTATTTTTCCCGTGTTCTTCTCATTCTATGGAACCTATACAAAAAGTTTCATAATTTTTGGAAGCACATGATTTAGTACACAAAATCAAACATAACTCAAAAACTGCACAAAAAGAAAAAAGAAAAACAGTACTGTGCAGCGAGTGGCCGGGAAATCGGCCCGCAGGCCGGCCCATTCCCGTTCGGCCCACGCGCGCGCCGCGCGGGCTGCCCCCCTCCTCTCTCTGCGGGTCACTGACGGGCGGGTCTCGTCAGATCCCCCCTCTCCCCTCTCTGCGGGACGCTGACGGGGATGCCCCACCCGTCAGCTTCGTCTCTACCGCGCACGGCGGCTCGGCCACGGCTCCGGCCGCCGTTAGCGAGGTCCTCGGCCCCCGCACGCATGCGCATCGGCCTCGCCTCGTCTTCGCGACCCTGTTGACACCCTCCACTCACGCTCTACTCTCTCCCTTCCACTTCGGCCACGCGAAAGGCGGGCGGCCGCCATAGCCGTCCGTGGACCGGCCATTAGGGCTCGGTAGAGTGTAAATTAACGCGCAAGGGAGCTTCCATGGAGGGTAAGGGACATGGTGCTCACATCACCACGGCGGGAGAAGCAGTAGAAGAGCTTGGCGACGGTGGCCGTGCGGTCGGGCGGGTGCTCCGGCTCCGGCGAAGTTGTTTCGGCGATCCTGTTCGCGTCTAGGGAAAAAGAGGAAGCGCATGAGCTTCTGGGGATAAAGCGCATGAACGTTGTGGAGTGCTCAATTTGGCTCGAAAGGGATTGAGTGCGGTGAAATTGAAGGCGCGGCCGGGTCGTCGGTGTCGGGCATAAAAGGGAGAAGCGAGGCGGCCGTGCAGTGGAAGCAGCAGGGGAGTGGATGAGCACGCTGGGGCTCATCCACATCACGGCGGGCGCGTGCAGCCAAGCAGCTGCGTGGCCAGGCGTGTGGTGGCGCCGGACGCAGCGGCTCTGCTCCGGCGGCAGAGCACCCCCCTGCTCAGCACTGTAGCAATCCATGTCCACTTGTTCTGTTGTTTTGCAAAATTCAGCCAAAATTTGAACTGGAGCCAAAATTTCACCAAAACAAAAGTTGTTCAGAATTTTATAAGATACAAAACATATTTTGGTGACCAAAGCCAATTTTGAGTGGAACATGGTGAATTTGTCAAAACAGTTTGCAATTCAAATCCCAATTCAGGGAAATTCAAATTTTGAATTGGGGCAAAACAGAATTTCCAAAATTACTTTTGATTTTTCCAAACAACTTGAAAAACTACCAACATGAAAGTTGTTCTACTTTTTGAGATCTACAACTTTCATGTTGGCCACTTTTCAAAATTCCAAATAGATTTTGAATTGGAGGTTCAAATTGGAAAAGGGGACACTTTCTGGAAATCTGTATTTTCAAAATTACTTTAAATTTTATATTGAAACTTCAAAACCTCAAAACACCAAAGTTGTACATCTTGACAAGATCTACAACTTTTCTTTTGAACTCAACCTCAAATTTTGCTTTGTTTTTGAATTGCACAAAAGGGGGCAGTTCTAGGGTTCAAAAATCAGGGTTTTCCCCCCCTAATCTTTCAGAAATCTTTCACCCTAGGGTTTTAGCAACCAACACAAGCATCCATACACAATGTAAGCACACTTTAATTCCCTAAGCACAACCTATCAAAATAAACTTGTTTTAAGTTGGTGCATCAAGTTGTGCTAAAACAATATGCTATGCAATGCTCATGATGACATGGTCCAGTTTTCGTAACCGTAACATCAGGGATGTTACATATCAGTAAGGGGTACCCTAACCAACGCATATAACGAGAGGACCCGTACGTAAATCGAGGCCCCTCACTCGATGCCCCCTAATCGTACGTGCGATTGCCAAGACGAGACGATGACCATAGCCTCGAACACGGAGAGAACGTCGTCCGAATCGACCAAGGCTCGACCGAAGAACGACTGTCGAATACGGAAGCTGGCTCATACGAATCGACAGGCCTCGAGCGCAAGGATGCCGTCCGCCGCCTGACGCGGGTATGGGAACTAAGGCATTTAATGCGCCTGCCGCGTTCTCACCTAACCCGACAGTCACGGGAAGTGTGATAGGGAGCAAGCACCCATCCAATCGCCCCTTTTTGCAGCCTTGTCCACCAGATGAGCTAGAGCGTGGCAGGGCGCAGCAAGACGGTCAGAACATCTTATCACGACCCCCCTCGAGACGCCTAAAGTCAGCGCTCCTATCAGCAGGGCTTTGCGTGGCACCGGAGCCTCGAGCGAACGCATTCCTTCCCCAAGAAGGGTCGGGCGGTGAAAGACAACACCTCAACCACCCTGACGCGACCGCAGCCATGACGTACAGGCGTGCCCACGGTTAAGCCAATCCAGGACGGCGCGCAGGAGCCGGATTCAGAGGCACGCGTAATCATCATCTAAGTACTGAGTAACAAGACAGCTCGAGGCCACGCCGGTACGGAAGCCTCGAGTAGGTCAGCGTGGCATACCCCTATCGACCCCTACTCTATCACCTACGCCATGTAATCTGGGTCTCCTCTTGGAACTATCAAATGGGAGGCGCACAAGGGTTTAGGGGTCTTGCATGTTTTTTCTCATCGATTTCCCACCTCTTTCCAGATGGCCACTCTCGTTTCACCGATCCCGCGTTCCATGGTGATTTGGTTCAGGAGCCTCGAGTTCATGTCTACCGGCTTTGGCTATGACATGATCCTGCTCTCGGTCAAGGGACCAGGAGCACCTCGCGTCGCGCTCGCACGATTGAGGGCTCCAAGACGGCCTCGCCACCATGCCTCCCCGCCCAAGAAGAGGCGTGGACAGCGCCGCCACCACTCCTCTGCCTCCTCACGGTCGCTGGCCCGTGCCAGATGAACGGCGGTGCAAGAGTCGACGGCCCCGTGCGCCGAAGCTGCGGTCACAGCAGCCCCGCGTCATGATGGCCGCACGGCGACGCCAGGCGACGACGCTCCCCACGTGCTCCCGCCCTCAACAACGCCACTTCCGCACGGGTTGTTCGCCCCAAGAAGAGCACTACCGTTCGGTGTGGACAACGCCGCGTCGCTCGCGAGGATGATATGTCTAAACACCCAGACGTACGTGGAGAGACCAATGGTCCTCTCGCACGATGCTAGAGCACAGCAGCAAGCATCCGAGCTGCCGGATTTCTCCTAGGTACGAGGTCTCCGCCGCCTAGGACCCGGGCGATACACGATCACCTCACTCAGGCAATGGCTGGCGGAAGAAGGACGCGGATGTTTCTACGCCGCAGAGCCGGATCCTGACTCTGAGTCCGACAGCTACGACCCTACGAGGGAATGCTTCAATATTGATGGAGAGGCGGAGACCACAGACGAAACACAATATGCTGTCGCTGGCGGTCGAGCCCCTGTAGCAAGGGAGGACCCGAGGATGCCTGGGAACAACGGTCAGGTCGACCCTCCGCCCCAAGAAGATAAAGCCGCGCAACTTGCGCAGTTACGGGAGCTCAAAGCAAAGCTTGATGAAGATCGTGAACGCCTTGCCCAGCTCGAGCGGGTCCTCGAGCAGGACCGACCATACCCGCATGGCGGAGGTGCGCGCGGACGGGCTCGAGAGGTACACTGACAGATTGTCGGGGACGGGGAACCAGAACAACCCGTCAGCCGTTTCCCCCGAGCAGGCCAGAACGTCATGGCAGCAACCATGCTACTGCGTAATATGCCTGAACCTTCGAACTCCCAAGCACGGCGCATTCGAGATGAGGTGCAAACTCTGCTTCAAGTGGCGGCAGCTCAGCAAGCCAAGAGCTCGGCTTCTCGACGTCGAGGGGCTGCCTCGGAGAAGCGTGACAAACCGGTCCGAAACGAAAGGGAGGTGTCGGTCCAACAGAAACCACCGCCTCGAGGAAAGAAGACGGCGCCTGTCCAAAACCACCCCGTCGATAATCAGCGGCGACACGATGCGCGACACGACATCAATGAGTATCGCCACCGTCAACATGGGGATGCAGAGGAGCACGGTTACAGCGCCCACCGCGGCGGGCGATACGACAGCGACGAGGACCGGATGGCCCGAGAACCACCGGGCCCTCGCGTGTTCAACAGAGCAATCCGAAGCACACCGCTGCCCAGCCCGTTTTGACCCCCAACCAGCATTGCTAAATACAACGACGAAACCAAGCCGGAGCTGTGGCTGGCAGACTTTCGGCTAGCCTGTCAGTTGGGAGGCGCTCGAGGGGACGATCAAGCCATCATCCGACAGTTGCTGCTTTTCATCTCCGACACCGCCCGCAGATGGCTCGAGGAACTCCCTGCCAACCAGATCCACGATTGTACTGATTTGGTCTAGGTGTTCGAGGGTAACTTCAAAGGGACCTACATACGACCCGGCAATTCATGGGACCTGAGCAAGTGCAAGCAGAAATTAGGAGAAACTCTTCGAGAGTATGCTCGACGCTTCTCGAAGCAGCGCACTGAGCTGCCGCACATCCTCGACCACGACTTTATCCTGACCTTTGTCTCGGGCACCACCTACCGAGATCTGGTGCGGGAGTTGGGTCGGCACCATCCTCAGACCGTCGACGAGCTCATGGATGTGGTAGCAAACTATGCTGCAGGGGAGGAAGCGGTCGGTGCTTTCTTCAGCTATGAAGGAGGCAAAGGCAAGGCACCGGCCGACGACGATGAGGGTCCCAGTCAAGGGCCCAAGAAGAGCAAGAATAAGAAGAAAGCACGGCCGTTCAAACAAGATGCCCTCGACCATGATCTCGTCGCCGCCGTAGAACGTAAAAAGCCTTGAGGACCCCCTGAGGGAGCTATCTTTGACAAGATGCTAAAGGAGCCGTGCCCTTACCATAAGGGAGGGGCAAACCACAAGCTTGAAGATTGCCGCATGCTGAAAAGATACTTCGATGGCCTGGGGCTTAAGAAGGACGACCAAAAGAAAGAAAAGAGCGGTGACAAGGGGGACGACAAAGAAGACGACGGTTTCCCAGCCGTCCACGACTGCTACGTGATTTACGGTGGACCCTCGACACAGCTAACTACAAGGCAGCGCATGAGGGAGCACCGTGAGGTCTTTACAACAAGGATGGCGGTGCCCCAGTACCTCAACTGGTCGAACACCCCCATCGCCTTCAATCGAGACGACCATCCCGACAAGGTAGTCACCCCTGGCATCTACCCACTCGTCGTCGACCCCATCATTGTCAACACCACACTCTCGAAGGTGCTGATGGATGGCGGCAGCAGCCTGAATATCATCTACCTCGAGACCCTCGACCTCCTCGGCATCGAGAGGGCGCAGCTCCAACCAAGCACGGGCGGCTTCCATGGTGTCGTACCAGGGAAGAAGGCGTTGCCGGTAGGTCGAATTGACCTGCCGGTCTGATTTGGCACAACAGACAACTTCAGGAAGGAGGTTCTCACCTTTGAAGTAGTGGGATTTCGAGGCACGTACCACGCCATCATCGGGCGCCCGGGCTACGCCAAGTTCATGGCCATCCCCAACTACACCTACCTGAAGCTAAAAATGCCAGGGCCCAAGGGAGTCATCACCGTGAGCTCCTCCTACGAGCATGCGTACGAGTGCGACGTCGAGTGCGTCGAGTGTGGAGAAGCTGTCGAGAACTCCACCGAGCTCGCCTCGAAGCTCGAGGCCCTCGCTGCTGAAGCTCCCGAGCCAAAGCGTCATGCGGGCAGTTTCAAACCGGCGGAGGGCACCAAGAAGATTCCGCTCGACTCAAAAGACACCGACGGCAAGGTGCTGACGATCAGCGCCGACCTCGACCCCAAATAGGAAGCCCTGCTTATTGACTTTCTCCGCTGTTGACGGTCCTTAAGTATCAAATTTAATTATCAAATAAACAAAGAAAAGGATCCAAATGAAATCAACATCTAGATTTAGGGTTTTATCTGACAGAAGTCCACGAGTTTTGGTGTTTGTCTATTTCTGCAGGGGGTTATCAGGAAATAAGGAAGAAAGGCCCACATGTCAGGATTACATAGAGATATCAACCCACCGCGCAATTTTCTACCATCTAGAAGACTCCAGAAGCCACGGGAAGGAAGCGGAGCCCGAAAGGGGCCAGGCCCAGGGCGCCCGCCCTGAGGACCTGGGCGCCCGCCCCCCTCTGGACTCCGTTCCGGACTCTCTTCGCACACGACGTTCCACCGACCTATTGGATCCAGAATAACATAGTACCACCTCGCCTATCGACCCAAAAACGCATAGAAGGGGAGGACTATATAAGGAGAATCCCTCTGGCCCCTGGAGGAGACAAGAAATTATCATAGAGATTCAGGGGTGCCCTCGAAGGAAAACCTCTTTTCTAAATAATATTTCTTTTTAGGCTTAGCAACCAATGTAAAGTAGAAATAGATCTTCTAGTTTCTACTAGATTGAGAGAGATAGAGTGGAGGTGTGGATCGGAGGAAGGCCGGCCTGTCGGTGTCTACTCCGAGTTGTACCTGCGGGATCAAGTCTCCTAACCCGAGGCTTGCTTCTAAGATTCTTTAGTAATTCGACTTCTAATACTAGTAAGTTCTTGTTTTATTGTTCTTTGGTTTATGAGTTTACTTTAATCCTCTTCCGGTTGGGTATTAGAGTAATCACTTGTTAGCGTAAACGTGGTGTTTAGGCTAGGGTACTCATAAATATCCCCTGACTAGCTGGACCGCGGTAGTAGCGAGGAACGTGACATTTCTGAGTTACCTTTGCAGATCACATCTCGTTAGCAGGACGGGTAGGTTTATAGGTGCGGGTCGAACATCCTTTGTGTTGTCTAGATTCCGTGAGCCTCCCCAATAGAACAGTAGATCATCATTACGAAGGTTAGAACGAGACTACAGTTGCAGTCTTCTCTATACATCACTCACATCGAGAGACATTCTTTGTAGCCTAAAGGGATAGTAGCAATAGATTTGGTTAGTCAGATGCACCCTTTCTCCCAGTGGTAAAAATATAAATACGATACTCTGGAAAACCTCTCGGGTGAAATGCTCACCGATATCCGTGCGCTTGCGGATCATTTTCTAATTGCGTTACCAAATACCAACAAGCATTTCTAGCGCCGTTGCCGGGGAGAAAGACGGTTTGCTGAGATAACTTTGAGTCTTGCTATTATCTTGTATTATACTTTTATACTTTTATTCTTTTATCTTTTTATTTTTATCTTTATGGATAACTCAAATTCCATACCTATTATTAAATTGTTTGCACCTTCGGAGACCAGCCATAGACCATGGGAGTCAACACGTCCTGCCCCTAATTATGATCTGTGTCCGGAGTTGATTGCAATAGGTCAAAACCAACCCTTTTCTATAGCCGAGGTCCTATCTTTTTAATCAAGAAGATAATGCACTTTTAGCTACACCTAGGGAATCTTTTAATCTTTCTATAAATTCTGGTTTAGACCTAGCCCTACAAGACCATGTTTTTCCTAAATATTTTCACATTGGTCTTAATAATATAACCTTTGGTAGAGTCTTTCTTTCTTTATCTATTAGTAAAGGAAGGTATGTCTTCATTTGTGGACATCCTTCTTGTACTAGTCTTCATAGAAAAATCTTAGAAATAGAGAAGGAATCATCTCCCAGACGAGGAAAGGAAGTTTCAATAGCCGATTTCCAAATATTTCAATCCCATAATTCGGCTATCCATCCCATCCTTGAGCTTAATAGTTTCTACTATGCTCTTCCTCTTGAACCTCCTGATAATCCTATGAATCTTTCTAGACATCCCATGCATAAGAAGGAGGATTGAGAAGAGCAACATCAATGGCTAGAGGGCATTAAAAATCCATGTGCTATCACCATTGAATGGATAGATAAAACAAACTTGAGAGACAATCCTAGAGGAATTTTAAACATTCATGAAGAATCATCCTTGGAGTTTGAGAATGAGAGAAACAACAGTGAGCATGGAAGTTATTTCATAAATACCTCACCCAGTCCTTGCTCATATAAAATATCTCTCCAATCAATTTGTCTCTCCATCCTTACCACATTTGAGATCTCCAACCCCCTCTTCTTTTCTATTTATAAAAACTTTAAAAGGGCGGTTGTCGATGCATATGTCTATAATAAATATTGCAGATCTCGTTGAGTTAATTGATGGTTCCCCAAGGACAAGCTTAGTGTCCTAAAACAAGCACTTCTAATTATTTACAACATTGCCTTGTGTATTGAGCATATAAAGATAATTGTAGAAATATTCCTTCGGGTATTCTTGCCACTAACCTTTCTAGGATTGGAGCAAGAAGATCGGATGAATGACAACCGCAAGGTATGCCCAACCAATCATCATGCAACATTAAATTAAATTCATCCAATCTTGAATTTTGCAAAATTCAAGCTTGGGGGAGTACTTTACATAAAACATCCTTTGCCATGTTGCTATGTTGGTTGTCCTTACCTTTGAGACATGCTCAATTTGTTAAATACTAATCACACTACTTCATCTCCACTTGAGTAGATCTCTATAAAAGCCATCATGCTACCTTTGTTTATCCTAGTAAGTGTTAGTTTGGAAGTACTGGTCACACTTCCAATGGCATTTAAATTAAGCCTGGTGCTTAGGTTAAATAGCCTTCCTTAATCTGATTAGACATGGAGTCTAGTTTGGTTACTGAACTAAAAACTACTTGAGTAGATATTGGTATATTTTGTTGGACTAACCCCTGTAGGAAAACTTTCAATATCAACCTGGGAAGTCCTGAGATGCAAACTCATTAGAGATGAAGAAAGTGACACATGAAGTTTAACAATTTGCACAAGAAAGACGTAGCTCATAAGAGATGATTCATGGAGGGTGCCACAAACACGATGCACAACCGCTAAGAAAGGAAAGCTTCTACAAGGTGATACTGTACCATCACTCTTCAAGTAAGGTAACATCTTAAGGTACTTGACTAACACTTTTATAAGCTCCTCCTTGGTTCTGGCATTCATATAAATAAAGAGACAAACATGTATGATTTATAACTCCAAATTAACCAACTCAATTAATTCAACATGTTTAGTCCTTTAATCTTTGTTCTTAGTACTACCTTCGTGACCCCACACTCCTAATCATATAAGCTAAAGTATTGCACATGCAATCTTTGGAAGATATAAATAAAACATAAATATAGATAGATTATCTTTCCATTAGGTTGAGCCATCTGATCTGACAAATGCTACACTCATGATCCATCAACTTTGTCTTGCTCACTATGCTTAAGGTTAGAGAAGAACAAATACACTTTTGGTTCTGTTGGTGTTTTCCACCAACAGGGCCCATGCACTTGATCTCTACCTTGTCTCTATGAGCAGGAACACTTCGAGAATAATATGAAGGAGTTTTACAACTCCCAGATTCCACCAAGTGAAGAACTAGGATCTACGAGCACAAACACACTGGAGATACTGGACGCTCAGGCAATCACTGCCGTAAGATGCTTGAGGACGTGAACTACATCAACAACAATAACAACTATTACTACAACCGTCCTCAACAACATCAAGGTTGGAATCAACAGAGGCCTAATTACTCAGAGAGGTGATCTAGGACGCCCCGTCATCCCGATCTCCATCGGCATGGTGGACTTCCCAGAAGCACTCTGCGACTTTGGCTCCAGCGTCAACATTATGCCCAGGGTTGCAGATCGGACACTCAGTTTCCCAAAGGAAATATTGAAGAACCTCTGCGTCCGAGTTGGTACCTTGTATGCTCTAGCAGACTTCATGGTGATAGAGACTGATACTGAGGAGAGGGCACCCATCATCTTAGGGAGGCCATTCCTAAACACTAGAGTTGTCATCTACGCTAATGCTGCCAAGATCAGTCTCTACATCAAGGGGAGGAAGGAGACTTTCCTTCAAGAACAAGACTACACAAACTTTAGAGCAACCCCGACATGAACCAAGGAAGAGGACCAACAGGAGGAACAGGAACAAGTAAATGTGGACCAAGTCAGCTAAGATGGTCACTGCAGTTCAAGAAGGACGACCCTGGTGTTCTAAGCATTGAGTGCACAATCAACAGATACTCTTTTCAGAAGACACTCTACGACACCGGATCTGACGTCAACATAATGGCCGTAGTCACTTATCAGCTCCTGCATTAAACCATGCCCCTACAACCAATATACATTTAGCTATAGATGATTTTCAGGTCATTGACATGGGAGAAGATGAGTATGATCCACCCACCAACCTTGGAAGACAGTTCCTCAGCACTATCAAAGCCATCATCTATATTGGAACCGGAGAAGTCCACATACACTTCTCCTCTGAGAAGGTATGTCGCTGTTTTACTGACCCTAACTATATAGTTGAAGACTCTAAGCAGGTCAGGACAAGAAGAAGACATCGCAACCGCAACCAGAGGAGGCAAATTATCAAGGAAGGATGGGTAGACTACGAAGGAGAAGTGATAAGGACTGAAGACATACCACTTGAACATAACTGTCCTGAGGAGACCGTAGCACCGAGTTAGGTGTGGAGAGAGAAGATAGTTATAAATGAAGAGGAGGCGCTGCCGGAAGTACCGACTACGCCACCCAACGAACCTCAGGACGATTAAGAAAATGGAGAGTCCCGCTCGGAGGACTTAAAAACACCGAACGCCTTGCCAAGAGGTAAACTTGGTAGTTATCCTTTCCCTTTTAATTATTTCAAATAGTTTACTTAGTTAATCATGTTCGTATCATCCTAGAAAGAAAATAAAAATGTGAAAAAAACTGTAAGCCCCATGTGAGTAGACGAGTGGCATAAAACCCATAAGTACATTCACTGTGGTGGCATAAAAATAAAATAAATATTTTTCTGCTTTATAAAAACAAAAATATAAAAACAGGGAGTAATATTTATTAAGGAGTCTCAACATGATAAAGGCTAGATATTTATGCTAACACTTAATCAGTTCCACAAGCTTTGTTGTCTATTTGAGCTCCACAGAATTTAAGAATCAAGAAGACTAGCAGACGGAGGACATTCTAATCGCTGTCAAAATACTGCTGACTTTCAAACACACCTCTGCCACCTGCTAGCTACATCAAGAGAAATTACGTCAAAATCCAGCTTGGGGGAGAGAACCCCCATTTATCTCGATAAGTATTTCTATCTATCTTTATACTTATACTATATTAGAATATAAATACACATAACTATAAAAAACCAAATAAAGATTTTATGCTTATATATATTTTGCTTAGTATGTTTAATAAATAAATAAAGTGGCCATGCTAATCTATATCTAATAAAACTTAAGCATGGATATGATGAATAGTTGCTCTGCCTAATTTGCAAATTTGAAGTTCTCTCTCAAGTTTAGATATAACTGTTATAATTTAAGGCTTGCTCTAGACCTAAACTTGTGGGATGAAAACTTGATCTGAAGTCTAAGTTGTTAACGGATATGATATGGGAAGGTTGAGCTGCTATTTATCTGTTCCTAGAGATGCTAGAATTCTGGAGAATTTTATCTTTGAAAATCTTTAAATGTTGCATGATGAGTTCCTGTATGATGAGAGTTTAAATTCCTACCACAGATATATATACATGCTTGCTAGACCTTGAGCCACACATTTACTATTTACTGCTTATGAGCATTGAGTGTGGTCAAGCTGTGTAGACCCTTAGGAGCTTGTCATGTGGTTAAATCAAGATTCACTTGCACGTTCACTCATACATGCTACTTCTACTCCGGAAGTACCATCCACATATATCCACTCATTTCCATCTCCAAAACCACCCAAAAGTATTCTACTCCTAATCCGGGAGAGAATAACCAAAAATATTTCTGTTTCCCCTTGTGAAATAAATGCTCAAGTTATCTTGTTACTACCACTTGCTATATTATCTCAAGAGATGAATGCTCTGAAAAAAAAAGAGAAAAAGAAAATAAAAGATACAAGGAAATAAAAAGGAGCAAGTGCTCGGAACCTCGAAAGAAAAGAAAAAGAAGAGCATCTCATTCTCCTCATAAAGTTTCAAAAGCAAGGAAGGTGTGTATCCCCTCAAAGAGCAAAGTAGAATTAGACTTCCACCACCATTGTTATCACCATCATCACCATACACCATTCATTCCCCACACATGCACATCTTGATTTGGCTTATTGATTTGTTTCTTTGGATCCATGGTTTGACTATGCAATAAATGTCTTGTAAGTATGTATACTTTATCTCCCACCTATGAGCTCCAGATATTAAAGCCTTATTAGAGTAGGGTGAGAGAGAAGACAATGACACTATGCTTCATACCACAAATACTAAATATTTTGAGAGAAGGCATATACCATCACTGCCTTGGTAAGGATCCAAAAATACCACAAAAGAGAGATCTAAGAGAGTCATATAAGGAACTCTGAGTTTTATTTGAAAATCTGCAAAAACCCCAGAGCTATAGCTGATCAAGAATAAGAGACATGGCACTTGGCTAGACTGTTCTATCTTTTAACCACTCAAGACAGAAGTGACGGTTACAAGTCCTATGGTGTAGGTAAAGTAAGTAAGTTTTAAGTCTTAACAGTTTATTCTAACTCGGAGATGAGATCTTGTTTAAATGCGTGTGTACTTCTAAGAAATGAAACCACTGCAGAAACTCTTGAGTTCATCCTTGCTCAGGGACGAGCAAGAGGTAAGCTTGGGGGAGTTTGTTGACGGTCCTTAAGTATCAAATTTAATTATCAAATAAACAAAGAAAAGGATCCAAATGAAATCAACATCTAGACTTAGGGTTTTATCTGACAGAAGTCCACGAGTTTTGGTGTTTGTCTATTTCTGCAGGGGGTTATCAGGAAATAAGGAAGAAAGGCCCACATGTCGGGATTACATAGAGATATCAACCCACCGCGCAATTTTCTACCATCTAGAAGACTCCAGAAGCCACGGGAAGGAAGCGGAGCCCGAAAGGGGCCAGGCCCAGGGCGCCTGCCCTGAGGACCTGGGCGCCCGCCCCCCTCTGGACTCCGTTCCGGACTCTCTTCGCACACGACGTTCCACCGACCTATTGGATCCAGAATAACATAGTACCACCTCGCCTATCGACCCAAAAACGCATAGAAGGGGAGGACTATATAAGGAGACCCCCTCTAGCCCCTGGAGGAGACAAGAAATTATCATAGAGATTGAGGGGTGCCCTCGAAGGAAAACCTCTTCTCTAAATAATATTTCTTTTTAGGCTTAGCAACCAATGTAAAGTAGAAATAGATCTTCTAGTTTCTACTAGATTGAGAGAGATAGAGTGGAGGTGTGGATCGGAGGAAGGCCGGCCTGTCGGTGTCTACTCCGAGTTGTACCTGCGAGATCAAGTCTCCTAACCCGAGGCTTGCTTCTAAGATTCTTCAGTAATTCGACTTCTAATACTAGTAAGTTCTTGTTTTATTGTTCTTTGGTTTATGAGTTTACTTTAATCCTCTTCCGGTTGAGTATTAGAGTAATCACTTGTTAGCGTAAACGTGGTGTTTAGGCTAGGGTACTCATAGATATCCCCTGACTAGCTGGACCGTGGTAGTAGCGAGGAACGTGACATTTCTGAGTTACCTTTGCAGATCACATCTCGTTAGCAGGACGGGTAGGTTTATAGGTGCGGGTCGAACATCCTTTGTGTTGTCTAGATTCCGTGAGCCTCCCCAATAGAACAGTAGATCATCCTTACCAAGGTTAGAACGAGACTACAGTTGCAGTCTTCTCTATACATCACTCACATCGAGAGACATTCTTTGTAGCCTAAAGGGATAGTAGCAATAGATTTGGTTAGTCAGATGCACCCTTTCTCCCAGTGGTAAAAATATAAATACGATACTCTGGAAAACCTCCCGGGTGAAATGCTCACCGATATCCGTGCGCTTGCGGATCATTTTCTAATTGCGTTACCAAATATCAACATCCGCGCAAACACCGACATGTTTGCGTGGAGTCCCTCGGACATACCGGGCATACCGAGGGAAGTCGCCGAGCACTCCTTGGAAATTCGAGCCAGTTCCAAGCCAGTGAAACAACGGCTGCGTCGCATCGACGAGGAGAAGCGCAAGATCATTGGCGAGGAGATCCACAAGCTTTTGATGGCCGGATTCATCAAGGAGGTTCACCATCCCGACTAGTTAGCAAATCCTGTATTAGTTAAGAAAAAGAATGGGAAGATGAGGATGTGTGTCGGTTACACGAGTTTGAATAAAGCATGTCCAAAAGTTCCTTTCCCTTTACCACGTATCGATCAAATTGTTGATTCCACCACGGGATGTGAAACCCTTTCGTTCCTAGATGCATACTCTGGTTACCATCAAATAAAAATGAAAGAATCCGACCAGCTCGCGACATCTTTCATCACGCCTTTTGGGATGTATTGCTACATAATCATGCCCTTCGGGCTTCGAAACGCTGGGGCAACATACCAGCGATGCATGCTCCACGTGTTCGGCAAACACATAGGGTCGACGGTCGAGGCATATGTCGACGACATCGTCGTCAAATCAAAGAAACGAGGCGACCCGATCCAGGACCTCGAAATTGCTTTCGGTTGTCTACACGCCAATAAGATCAAGCTCAACCCCGAGAAATGCGTCTTTGGTGTACCCCGAGGCATGCTCTTGGGTTACATAGTCTCTCAATGCGGCATCAAGGCCAATCCCAAGAAAGTCTCGGCCATTGCAAGAATGGGGCCGATTCGAGATGTCAAGGGAGTACAAAAAGTCACGGGGTGCTTGGCGGCGCTAAGCCGTTTCATCTCGAGGTTAAGAGAAAAGGCATTGCCACTGTATCGGCTCTTGAAAAAGGCTGAGCGTTTCTCCTGGAGCCCCGAAGCCGAGGAAGCCCTTGATAGCCTAAAGAGAACATTGACCTCCGCCCCGGTCCTAGTTCCCCCTCAGCCTGCAGAACCTCTGCTCCTGTACGTCGCTGCAACAACCCAGGTGGTCAATGCGGCTGTGGTGGTCGAAAGGTCGGAAGAAGGGCACGCGCTGCCGGTCCAAAGGCCGGTCTACTTCATCAGCGAGGTGCTTTCGGAAACCAAGGTACGATACCCATAAATCCAGAAATTGATCTACGCAGTAATTCTCGCCCGACACAAGCTGCAACACTACTTCCTCGGTCACCCTATCACGGTAGTCTCGTCCTTCCCCCTGGGAGAGATCATCTAGAGTCGAGAGGCCACAGGGAGGATCGCCAAATGGTCGGTCGAGCTCATGACTGAGACCCTCACTTATGCGCCCCGCAAGGCCATCAAGTCTCAAGCTCTGGCAGATTTCGTCGTGGAGTGGACGGATTCCCAGCTCAAGTTCAAGCAGAGCTGTGGACAATGTACTTCGATGGATCTCTCATGAAGACGGGAGCTGGGGCTGGTCTGCTATTCGTCTCACCCCTTGGCGTCCACATGAGGTATGTCATTAGAATACATTTCGCCGTATCCAACAATGTTGCAGAATACGAGGCCCTTGTCAACGGGCTAAAAATCGCCATCGAGCTAGGAGTTCGGCGCCTCGACATTCGAGGCAACTCTCAGCTTGTCATCGACCAAGTGATGAAGGCCTCAAGCTGCCATGACCCAAAAATGGAGGCATACTACAAGGAGGTGCGTCGGCTCGAGGACAAATTCCACGGCCTTGAGCTCGTCCACATCGCACGACGCTACAACGAGGCAGCCGACGAACTCGCTAAAATCACGTCGACTCGAGGCACGGTCCCGCCCGACGCATTCTCAAGAGATCTGCACGAGCCATCCGGTGACTTGGGCTCGGGTGCTGGCGTCGAAACTACCGCCCCCATCCAACCGACGCTATCGAAGCCCTGCTAGTAGCAGCAGAAGTAATGGAGGTAGAGCAGCGTCCCGGTCGACCGTTCGACTGCCGTACGCCATTCCTTGATTGCCTGATCCGATGCGAGCTACCGGAAGATCTATCCGAGGCCCGCCGTATCGCTCGATGAGCCAAGTCGTACGTAATCTACGGCAAAAGCGACGAACTATACCGACGAAGCCCGGCCGGGGTCTTGCAGCGCTACATCACCATAGAAGAAGGTCGAAAGCTCCTCGAGGATCTACACTCGGGGGCATGCGGCCACCACGTAGGGAACGCTTTCCGACAGCGCTTCTACTGGCCAACGGCCATAGCTGACGCCATAGAGCTCATACGCTCATGCTATGGGTGTCAATTTTATGCCAAGCAAACCCATCTTCCCGCTCATGCTCTCCAGATGATCCCCATCACGTGGCCATTCGCGGTGTGGGGTCTCGACCTCGTAGGCCCTTTACAGAAAGCACCAGGAGGATACACCCATTTGCTGGTAGCCTTTGACAAATTCTCCAAATGGATCTAGGCTCGACCCATCATGAACATCCGCTCCAAGCAAGTCGTCCTTTTCTTCACCGACATCATCCACCGATTTGGGATACCCAACGTCATCATTACCGACAACGGCACCCAGTTCACCAGCAAAAAGTTCTTGGACTTCTGTGACCGGCACCACATCCGTGTGAACTGGTCTGCAGTAGCACACCCTCGAACTAATGGCCAGGTCGAGCATGCCAACGGCATGATTTTGCAGGGGCTCAAACCGAGAATCTACAACCGGTTGAAGAAATTCAGCAAGAAATGGGTCGAAGAGCTCTCTTCGGTCCTGTGGAGCTTAAGGATGACGCCTAGTAGGGCCACAAAATCTACCCCATTCTTCATGGTCTACGGCTCTGAGGCTGTGCTTCCAACAGACCTAGAGTTTGGGTCACCTCGAATCAAGGCCTACAATGAGCAGACGAATAAGGAAACTCGAGAGAACGCGGTCGACCAGCTCGAGGAAGCTCGAGACATGGCCCTCCTCAACTCTGCAAGATACCAGCAGAAGCTTCGACGCTATCACGACAAGCACGTGCGCAAAAGGGATCTGAACGTGGGCGATCTCGTCCTACGGCGACGGCAAAGCAACCAAGGACGCCACAAGCTGACCCCACCCTGGGAAGGCCCATACGTGGTGGCTGAGGTCCTAAAGCCGGGGATGTACAAACTCATAGATGAGGAAGGGGCAGTCTTCACCAACGTTGATTCTACCCCTAGAGTTTTGAAGTTTTATGTTCTCACGTACATTCTGTACCAAGATCCTATGAATGAATGCATAAATAAACGAGATCTTTTCCTCGAGTAATTTACTTTTTCGCCGATCAAGGTCTCGACGTTTGAAGGGAGTACCAACTATGACCCATCATAGTCAATACTCCCTCGGGGGCTAGCAGGGGGGACCCCCCCAAGTTCCTAAAAACCGAACAATGCTTTCTTTCCTATAAGTAAACCTCGCACGGTCGAGTAGTAGAGGCACCTCGAGCTCCTTAAGGGCCGAGAGACGATGAGCCTGAGAACCCCTACGCCCCAGGCTATGGTAACTCTACTCACTCCCTCACCCTCGAGGCTATCAAGGTCGCCTTAACAAAAGACCAAACGAGGAATACAGACATAGGTAGAAAAGGAAACAAAGGAATTTCGAGCACAAAAATAAGCAGATATTCACAAATCATAAAGACCATTCAAAGTACAATGTATCACTTAAGGTAGATAATAAGTACTTTACAATGGGCCTTGGCACCCAGAATAGGCTCGCAGGCCGCAGTCCGTGTCTCGGCCCTCACCACCATCGTCGGCGCCCGGGCTAGTCTCAGGAGGAAGCACTTCTAGCTCGAACAGCTTCGCCAGCCTTTCCCCAGGGATCTCCGCGTCGTCGATCAAGGCATGGAGCCTCTCCTCGTTCTCGGCGTCGGTCTTAGAAATGTCAGTGACGAAGCCATGGGACACCACCTCCATATCATAGGAAAAGCCCAAACAGACGACCGCTATTGCTCGCTTCACCCCAGTATGAAGGGCGTCCCGCACTCGATCCCTCAGCGTGGCGCCTAGGTAGCACAGCTGATCGACCAGCGCGTCGCCTCAAGCCCCCATCCTTGACTCGTCCGCAGGCTCGAGCTCCCAGGAGGCTGAGAGGTCGCTTATCACAGTCCTTAGTCGACCGTTTAAAGCAACCTCCCCCTCGAGCTGAGCCTTGGCAGAGCGGGCCTCGACCTAGGCAGCCAGAAGCTCATCCTTAAGCCCTGCAAAGACCAATACGGGGAAATTAGACAACACGAAGAAACACCTTGCAAAAAGAAGTATGAAAGTGTAAATAAGCTTACCGCGAATCCTCTCCTCCAAAGCAGTATTTTGACCAACCAAATTGGTGTTTGTCCTCTCAATCTCCTTATAAGATCGAGCCAGGTCAGTGTTGGCGACTCGCAAGTCCTCGATCACCTTGCCTGCCTGCGTGATAGCTCCCTCTTTCTCCAACAGCGCTATCTTCAGACGATCGACGTCGCCAGAGAGGCTGCGAGAGCAAACCCGCTCTGCCTCGAGATCCTCGAGGGCCTTCTTCCTAGCCTCCTCTGTGGCGCTGTGAGTGATTTCGCTCTTCACACACTCTCCCTTCATCTCTCGATAGGCCTCTCGGGCAGAGGCAAGGTCAGCCTTGATTAGGCCCTTCTCCTTGTCAAGATCGGCGGCCACGTCCTTGTAAAATATGGCCTCTTCCCGGGCCTTGGACGCAGCCTCCTCAACCGTCATAGTCCGCTCCCTCAGCTGCATGACCTCTTCTGCTGCCTTCCTTGAGGCCTCTCGAGCTTCGACCAGGGCGGCCTCCCTCTCCTTCTTCTCCTCCTCGAGCGCCACAAGGTCCTTGTAGGCTTGGAGAAGCTTCTCCTGCGACTCTAGGAGTTGGTCGTTGAGAAGAGGGAGCTGCTCCCAGCCGCCTCTCACCGCGTGAATGAAACCAGACTTCAAGCGGGAGGTCTCTTTTAGATCCTGCGAACCAGTAGTTGGACAATAAGAATACGAGGCCAAATAATGTTGATTGAGCCCATTGTTGACAATGTCGGACATAAGTCCCACCACGTGCTTCATCCAGAGACGAAGCTCCTCTAGATGCTCGCACTTCTCGGCCTCCTTCCAATCATCCATAAAGATATTGGGCTTTGATGGATCGGTGGAAGCTCGGATACGGATCCGATCGGGGCCCCAGTTCTCCATCTCCTCCTCCGTGCGTGCCTTGACGCCCCGGATGAGCTCCTGGACAGTCTCGAGCGCCCCCCCGTGACGCAAGAACAGGTCAACAAGGGAGGGGAATCGCCCGTCGTCATCCACTATCCTCCAGGTCCCGGTCTCGCCGGTATCACCTCCGCCCGACGTCCTGGCTTCATCCTCCTCAACGGTGCTGAGATCCTCCCACAGTCATGGGTCTCGAAGGAATCCAGGAGCGATCCCCTCGATACCATAAATCGTGCCCTTGATCTCTGACTGGGGGTCCGCAGGGGTGTTGACACTTGCTAACACCACTTGAATACTAGGTTGTCATCCCCAGCATGGCACTAGAGTGTACTATGGTATTTATACGCACACAGATAATCCGCAAGCGCACGGATACCGTTATAGCTTTTACCCGGTTAAAGGTTTTATCGTATCCACAGGGAAACGGGAGAACTGATCTACGCTCTAACTTAACCAAGATAAGTAAATAGGTGTAAATAGGAAAGATGGTAGAATCGAATAAGAACAATATTAAAGGTAAGATAACAGTGAGTGATAATATGGGAATAGAGAATAGAGCAATTCTAGTATATGGGCGATGGTAGCAGAATAGAGAGAATAACTATGGTTTCTCTACTTCAAAGGGGTATGTCTATGTCTGGGATGAACCACGTGATAAGAGTACACCACAAAGGATGCTTATCCTTAGGCCGATAAACCCTACCCGTCCTGCTAACGAGAGGTGGACTACAGAGGACCAACGTAACTGTCACCTACGCGGCCGACCACACGATCCAGCAAGACAGGGGATATCCACAAGTAATCTAGGTCTAAGCACCACGCTTACACCTATACTACAACTCTCACCTAAAGCGTCCTATAGATTAAAGTACTCAAAAGAGTTGTGAACCAGAACATACATAATTAGTAATTGCATAATGAATTAGAAGTAGATTACTAGAGTCATCCCATGAGCAAGCTTGATTAGAGCTTGATCATGATGAAGTACAACCGGAGGAAGAACCGACAGGCCGGCCTCTCCTCTAATCCTCCTTCGCTCTCCATCTTGCTACTATCTAGATCTACTCTAGTTTAGAGAAGAGAGCTCTCATCTCTAAACCCTAGCTTTTGCTCTGTCTATGAATAATGAATAATGATCAAGGGGTGCCTCCTCTAGGGGCCAGGGGGTCTGGTTATATAGTCCCCTCAAGTGAACCTGGGTCGTCGGATCAAACCGACATTGATTGAACGATTATTCTTGATCCTTTAGGTTGGTGGAGATCTCTCGAGAGAAAGAGTCCTGATTGGGCTCCATGTCAGGGCGGGCGCCCAGGGCAGGAGGGCGGGCGCCCTGCCTCTGGCCCCGTTCGGCCTCCGCTTCCTTCCCGTGGCTTCTGGAGTCTTCTGGATGTAAGATAATTGCGCGGCACGTTAATATCTCTATGTAATCCCGACGTGTGGGCCTATCTTCCGTATTTCCTGATAACCCCCTGCAGAAATAGACAAACACCAAAACTTGTGGAATTCTGTCAGATAAAACCCTAAGTTTAGATGTTGGTTGTATTTGGATCCTTTTCTTTGTTTATTTGATGATTATATTTGGTACTTAAGGACCGTCAACAACTCTCCCAAGCTTACCTCTTGCTCGTCCCTCAGCCAGGATGGACTCAAGAGTTTCTGTAGTGGTTTTATGCCTTAAAGGTACACATGCATTTAAACAAGATCTCATCTCTAGGTTAGGGTAAACTGTTAAGATTTAAAACATACTCATATTACCTTTCGCAACGGGGCTTGCAACCGTCACTTGTGTCTTGAGCAGTTAAAAGATAGAACGGTCAAGTCAAGCACCATGTCTCTTGTTCTTTGATCAACTATAGTTCTGGAGTTTTTGTAGATTTTCAAATAAAACTCAGAGATTCCTTGTATGACTCTCTCTAGTCTCTCTTTTGTGGTATTTCTGGATCCTTACCAAGGCAGTGATGATATCTGCCTTCTCTCAAAGTATGTGGTATTTTTGGTATGAGGCATAGTGATGTTGCCTTCTCTCTCACCCTACTCTAATAAGGTTTTGATATATGGAGCTCATAGGTGGGAGATAAAGTATACATACTTACAAGACATTTATTGTATAGTCAAACCATGGATCCAAAGAAACAAATCAATAAGCCAAATCAAGATGGTGCATGTGTGGTGAATGAATGGTCTATGGTGATGATGGTGATAACAATGGTGAAAGTCTAATTCTACTTTTGCTCTTTTGAGGGGATACATACCTTCCTTGCTTTTTGAAACTTTATGAGGAGAATGAGATGCTCTTATTTTTCTTTCCTCTCAGGTGGGTATCTTGTACCCCTAATTCTACTGTCGGACACTTGTCCATTTTTACCTCTCGTCTCACATTTTCTTTCTTTCGAGGTTCCGCGCACTTACCCCTTTTTATTTCCACGTTTATTTTTTTTCTTCTTTTCTTCTCTTTTCTTCTTTTTTTTCTTTTTTTTCTTTTTAGAGCACTCATCTCTTGAGATAATATAGCAAGTGGTAGTAGCAAGATAACTTGAGCATTTATTTCACAAAGGAAAACAGAAATAGTTTTGGCTATTCTCTCCCGGATTAGGAGTAGAATATTTTTGGGTGGTTCTGGAGATGGACATGGATGGATATATGTGGATGGTACTTCCGGAGTAGAAGTAGCATATATGAGTGAACGTGCAAGTGAATCTTGATTTAACCACATGACAAGCTCCTAAGGGTCTACACAGCTTGACCACACTCAATGCTCATAAGCAGTAAATAGTAAATGTGTGGCTCAAAGTCTAGCAAGCACGTATATATGGCCGTGGTAGGAATTTAAACTTTCATCATACCGGAACTCATCATGCAATATTTTAAAGATTTTTTAAAGATAAAATTCTCCAGAATTCTAGCATCTCTAGGAACAGATAAACAACAGCTCAACCTTTCCATATCATATCCGTTAACAACTTAGATTTTAGATCAAGGTTTCATCCCACAAGTTTAGATCTAGAGCAAGCTTTAAATTATAACAGTTATGTCTAAACTTGAGAGAGAACTTCAAATTTGCAAATTAGGTAGAGCAACTATTCATCATATCCATGCTAGAGTTTTATTATTAAGATTCAGATTAGCATAGCCACTTTATTTATTTATTAAACACACTTAGCAAAAGATATATATATAAGCACAAAATCTTTATTTGGTTTTTCATAGTTTATGTATTTTAATATTCTAATATAATATAAGTATAAAGATAGGTAGAAGTACTTAGCGAGATAAATGGGGGTGCTCTCCCCCAAGCTGAATTTTGACGTAATTTCTCTTGATGTAGCTAGCAGGTGGCAGAGGTGTATTTGAAAGTCAGCAGCATTCAGACAGCGATTAGAATGTCCTCCGTCTGCTCGTCTTCTTGATTCTTAAATTCTGTGGAGCTCAAATAGACAACAAAGCTTGTGGAACTAATTAAGTGTTAGCATAAATATCTAGCCTTCATCATGTTGAGCTTCCTCAATAAATATTACTCCCTATTTTTATATTTTTATTTTATAAAGCAGAAAAGAAATATTTATTTTATTTGTATGCCACCACAGTGAAGGTACTTATGGGTTTTATGCCACTCGTATACTCACATGGGGCTTAGTATTTTTTAACATTTTTATTTTATTTTCTAGATAGCATGATTAACTTATAATCTATTTAAGGAAGTAAATAATTAAAGGGAAAAGGGAATGCAGAAAGCATAAATATGGATAACTACTGATCTTACCTTTCGGCGAGGGTTCAATGTTTTAAGTCTTCTTAACAAGACTTCTCACCGTGTTCATTCTTCAGGTGCGTCATTTGATTCAGGTGCTTTACTTGGTAGAGTCTGAGAGTTATAAAACTCCTCCGTGTTTTGCTCGAAGTGTACCTGCTCATAGAGACAAGGCAGAGATCAAGTGCATGGGTCCTGTTGGTGGAAAACACCAACAGAACCTAAAGTGTATTTGTTCTTCTCTAACCCTAAGCATAGTGAGCAAGACAAAGTTGATGGATGAAAAGTTCATGAGTGTAGCACTTATAACATTTGTCAGATCAGATCACTCAAACTTATGGAAAGATAATCTATCTATGTATATGTCTTTTTCTTTATATCTCTCAAAGATTGAATGTGTAACATTTTAGCTCATATGATTAGGAGTGTGGGATCATGGAGGTAGTACTAAGAACAAGGATTAAATGACTAAACATGTTGAATCAGTTGGGTTGGTTAATCTGGAGTTGTAAATCATACATGTTTGTCTCTTTTATTTATATGAACGCTAGAACCATGGAGAAGCTTATAAAAGTGATAGTCAAGTACCTTAAGATGTTACCTTGCTTGAAGAGTGATGGTACAATATCACCTTGTGGAAGCTTTCCTTTCTTAGCGGTTGTGCATCGTGTTTGTGGCACCCTCCATGGATCATCTCTCTATGATGAATGAGCTATGTCCTTCTTGTGCAAATTGTTAAACTTCATGTGTCACTCTCTTCATCTCTGATGTGAGTTTATCTCAGGACTTCCCAAATCGATATTGAAAGTTTTTCTGCAGGGGTTAGTCCGACAAAAATATACCAATGTCTACACAAGCAGTTTTTAGTTCAATAACCGAACTAGACTCCATGTCTAATCAGATTAAGGAAGGCTGTTTAACCTAAGCACCATGCTTAATTTAAAAGCCAATAGAAGTATGTGCAGTACTTCCAAACTAACACTTACTAGTAAATAGACAAAGGTAGCATGACAGCATTTATAGAGATCTACTCAAGTGGAGATGAAGTAGTGTGATTAGTATTTAACAAATTGAGCATGTCTTAAAGGTAGGGACAACCAACATAGCTACATGGCAAAGGATGTTTTTATGTAAAGTACTCCCCCAAGCTTGAATTTTGCAGAATTCAAGTTTGGATGAATTTAATTCAATGTTGTATGATGATTGGTTGGACATACCTTGTGCTTGCTTGTCATTCATCTGATCTTCTTGTTCCAATCTTGGAAAGGTTAGTGACAAGAATACCTGAAGGAATATTTTTACAATTATCCTTATATGCTCAATACACAAGGTAATGTTGCAAATAATTAAAAACTCATGTTATGATCTGATCAGTGCTTATTTTAGGACACCAAGCTTGTCCTTGGGAAACCATCAATTTATGTCGGCGAAGTGGTTTCCCTTCCAACGCTGACCTAAATCAAGATCAACTCAACGAGATCTGCAATATTTATTATAGACATATGCATCGACAACCGCCCTTTTAAAGTTTTTATAAATAGAAAGGAAGAGGGGGTTGGAGATCTCAAATGTGGTGATGTTGGAGAGACCAATAGATTGGGAAGATGTTGCATATGAGCATGGAGTAAACTAAGTGGCTATGAAATAAATTCTATGCTCATTAATATTATCTTCGTCTCCAATCTGAATGTTCAGAGTTTCTCTTCGATTGGTCTCACTTATGTCCTCTTCTATAGTTGGATGAATCCCATCTTCAAAGGGAGTCAAGAACTCACCATTTGAAATTGAACCAAAGTCAGAATTCATTAAGGCTTCTTCCTTATCCATCCATTCTACACATTCTAGCCATTTAGAACTTGTGATCAGGAAAGGGGAGGTGTTAGAATTTTCAATATGGCTTAGCTCTCCTTTACTTGATGTGTCATCCTCGACTTCTTCATAACAGGAACTAGGACATTCTCTAAGAGAACCATTATTGCGAGGATTTGAATTATCCCTGCTTGAAGGTCTCTTATAGAACCAGAAGTCTAAACCATCAGCATCTGAAAGATTTAAGGTCGGAATTCCTTCCTCCCTTGGAGAATTTTGGGGTATTGATGGTTTAGGATCGATAGCTAAAGTTTGGAATTGAAGTGGTTGTGATCTGTCTATCAAAACTTCTTCTTCTTATCTAGGAACTGGTTCTGTCTCTTTCTCAGGGATATAAAAGCTAGGAGACTTTCCACTTAATAAATCAATCAAATTCCAAGCTTCACTAGCAGGTAGGTGATAGAAGGATCCTCTAGAGGATGTATTCAAGGTTTGCTTATTTTCCCCACTAAGGCCCTCAAAAAAGTGAATTAGAAGAACTTCTTCTGGAATAGAAAGCTTTGGGCCAGTGAGAGTAAGGTTAATAAAGCGGTCCCACGATTTGCTAAGAGATTCTTCTTCCAGTTGTCTAAAAGAAATAATCTCACGCGAAAGTTCTGCCACTTTAGAGATTGGAAAATATTTTAAAAGAGAACGGAAAGAGCTTCCATTTAATGGTCTCATCGGACATGCCTTCTATGCGAAGGAGGTCACAGACTCGATAAAACTCTCTTAGGTGTGTGTATGGGTTTTCCTCACCTTCTCCTGAGAAAGGTTGGTTTTGAACAAATTCTATGTATTCGGGGTCTATCTCAAAACTAGATGCTATGATAGGCTTTGAAGATTTTGGTGGATCGAGATGTGTGCCAGTAGGTCTATGAAATTCATAGATAGACATGTTTGAATTCATGGTAGACCAAAGATCAAGGATTAGATAAGAAGAAAGATTAGCAGAGATGAGGCAAAGGATAAAAGGAAAATATTTTTTTTTATTTTTTTTAGAAAATGATTAAGCTAGTTCGTAGTCAACTCAGCAACCGTTTCCCCGGCAACGGGGCCAAAAATGCTTGTTGACACTTGCTAACACCACTTGAATACTAGGTTGTCATCCCCAGCATGGCACTAGAGTGTACTATGGTATTTATACGCACACAGATAATCCGCAAGCGCACAGATACCGTTATAGCTTTTACCCGGTTAAAGGTTTTATCGTATCCACAGGGAAACGGGAGAACTCATCTACGCTCTAACTTAACCAAGATAAGTAAATAGGTGTAAATAGGAAAGATGGTAGAATCGAATAAGAACAATATTAAAGGTAAGATAACAGTGAGTGATAATATGGGAATAGAGAATACAGCAATTCTAGTATATGGGCGATGGTAGCAGAATAGAGAGAATAACTATGGTTTCTCTACTTCAAAGGGGTATGTCTATGTCTAGGACGAACCACGTGATAAGAGTACACCACAAAGGATGCTTATCCTTAGGCCGATAAACCCTACCCGTCCTGCTAACGAGAGGTGGACTACAGAGGACCAACGTAACTATCACCTACGCGGCCTACCACACGATCCAGCTAGACAGGGGATATCCACAAGTAATCTAGGTCTAAGCACCACGCTTACACCTATACTACAACTCTCACCTATAGCGTCCTATAGATTAAAGTACTCAAAAGAGTTGTGAACCAGAACATACATACTTAGTAATTGCATAATGAATTAGAAGTAGATTACTAGAGTCATCCCATGAGCAAGCTTGATTAGAGCTTGATCATGACGAAGTACAACTAGAGGAAGAACCGACAGGCCGACCTCTCCTGTAATCCTCCTTCGCTCTCCATCTTGCTACTATCTAGATATACTCTAGTTTAGAGAAGAGAGGAAAGCTCTCATCTCTAAACCCTAGCTTTTGCTCTGTCTATGAATAATAAATAATGATCAAGGGGTGCCTCCTCCAGGGGCTAGGGGGTCTAGTTATATAGTCCCCTCATGTGAACCTGGGCCGTCGGATCAAACCGACATTGATTGAACGGTTATTCTTGATCCTTTAGGTCGGTGGAGATCTTCCGAGAGAAAGAGTCCTGATTGGGCTCCATGTCAGGGCGGGCGCCCAGGGCAGGAGGGCGGGCGCCCTGCCTCTGGCCCCGTTCGGCCTCCGCTTCCTTCCCGTGGCTTCTGAAGTCTTCTAGATGTAAGATAATTGCGCGGAATGTTAATATCTCTATGTAATCCCGACGTGTGGGCCTTTCTTCCGTATTTCCTGATAACCCCCTGCAGAAATAGACAAACACCAAAACTTGTGGAATTCTGTCAGATAAAACCCTAAGTTTAGATGTTGGTTGTATTTGGATCCTTTTCTTTGTTTATTTGATGATTATATTTGGTACTTAAGGACCGTCAACAAGGGGTGCACATGGCGTAGGCAAGCGCCACCACACCGTTTGCTCACCCTGGCTCAGCCGGGATGGAAGTAGGCGCCCCCTGAAGGAGCCACGCAGGGGTTGGAGGACCGTAAGCTGGCAACTCCTCCTCCTCGGCCTCGGGCCCTTGCGGCGGTGACGATTCCGGCTGGCGCGGGCTATGCAGTGGCGGTTCGAGCTGCTCTTCCGTGGCAGTTCGAGCTGCTCTTCCAACTGTTGGCTCCGTTGCTGCTGCTGTCGTTGGAGTTCCAGCAGCTCCTGCTGCCGACACTGCTCCAACTCATCTTCGAGTGGCCCTCCCCGCCGTAGCTGTGGCTGCTCCTCCAGCGGCTGTTGCCGTGGCTCCTGCTCGCGATCTTCTTCTTGCTTCTTCCTCCTCTCCTCGACGGAGTGGAGCCCGATGGGCCAAGGCGTCCTAACTTTGGCCTCGACCTCTTCATCCACGGTGCGGACATCCTTCGAGAGCTGATCACCGCCAGATCCATCACTAATGGTAATGGGATCCCCAACGCCTCCAGACTGGGGAGGCTCAGGGGCTCCCTCTTGCTCTTGAGGGTGAGGCGTCTCGACCCGCCTCGGTGACGGCGGGGCGGTCTCTCCCACCGATGGACGATGCGGGGTACCCTCGACGCCTATCGATGGTCGAGGATCGGACAAACCTATGTGCATTCAAAAACAACACGTCAGCCGCTAAGAAGCTCGATGCAAGAATCACACAACTCCAACACTATTGAAAGGAGAATGAACCGCTCACCCGAATCTTTGGGAACCGCCCCCACCTTTAGCTTCTTGGCCATCGAGGGCTGGGCCTGTTCCAGCGGCCGCTTCAACCTGAGGAAGAGGGGAATAACATAAGAAAGACCGTAGCACAAGAATGCACAAAGACATCAGAAAACAAGAACCACAACGTTAAAATCTTACCCCACCGGAAGAGCGACCCGCCTGCCGGCACCTCGACTAGCTTGTCTCGAGCCGCCCCGCGTCGAGACCCCAGGCCTTTCGTGGGCAGGTGTGGGCTTCGGCTCGACGTTTCCCGACCGACGAGCGTCAGGGCCAGAGGCGCCACGACCTACTTCCCCCTGACTTGAGGCCGCGGCGCGGCCATGGGTCAGTGGCCCCATCACCATAGTCTTGACCCGGCGGCCCGCCCGAGGCGTGGGAGGAGGATGGGGGCGAGAAACGGCCCAACCTAGCGCAGGCGGCGGAGGGGTGTCGGCGCGAGAACGGCTCTGTGAGGACTCCCTCTGATGGCCGTCGCGGGGTCTGCCCGACGCCCTCTTAGGGGCTCCCGTCCGAGGAACGTCAACGTCGACCTGCAGAGGGCCCTTGAGGATCTTGTCAAGATGAGCCGCCATCCCCTCAGAATCGTCGCTGCCATCGCCGCCCTCGTTGCCGTCATCCTCGTCGGGAGAGTCCTCCTCGGGTTCCCCCCTCTGCCTGGATTTTGCACGACGTGTCTGGTGACGGTCCTTAAGTATCAAATTTAATTATCAAATAAACAAAGAAAAGGATCCAAATGAAGTCAACATCTAGACTTAGGGTTTTTTCTGACAGAATTCCACGAGTTTTGGTGTTTGTCTATTTCTGCAGGGGCTTATCAGGAAATACGGAAGAAAGGCCCACACGTCGGGATTACATAGAGATATTGACGTGCCGCGCAATTATCTTACATCTAGAAGACTCCAGAAGCCACGGGAAGCAAGCGGAGACCGAACGGGGCCAGAGGCAGGGCGCCCGCCCTCCTGCCCTCGGCGCCCGCCCACCTCTGGAGGCCAATCAGGACTCTGTTTCTCGGGAGATCTCCACCGACCTAAAGGATCAAGGATAACCATTCAATCTATGTCGGTTTGATCTGATGGCCCGGGTTCACTTGAAGGGACTATATAACCAGACCCCCTGGCCCCTGGAGGAGGCACCCTTTGATCATTATTCATTATTCATAGACAGAGCAAAAGCTAGGGTTTAGAGATGAGAGCTCTCCTCTCTTCTCTAAACTAGAGTAGATCTAGATAGTAGCAAGATGGAGAGCGAAGGAGGATTAGAGGAGAGGCCGGCCTGTCGGTTCTTCCTCCGGTTGTACTTCGTCATGATCAAGCTCTAATCAAGCTTGCTCATGGGATGACTCTGGTAATCTACTTCTAATTCATTATGCAATTACTAATTATGTATGTTCTGGTTCACAACTCTTTTGAGTATTCTAATCTATAGGACGCTATAGGTGAGAGTTGTAGTATAGGTGTAAGCGAGGTGCTTAGATCTAGATTACTTGTGGATATCCCCTGTCTAGCTAGATCGTGTGGTAGGCCACGTAGGTGACAGTTACGTTGGTCCTCTGTAGTCCATCTCTCGTTAGCAGGACGGGTAGGGTTTATCGGCCTAAGGATAAGCATCCTTTGTGGTGTACTCTTATCACATGGTTCGTCCCAGACATAGACATACTCCTTTGAAGTAGAGAAACCATAGTTATCCTCTCTATGCTGCTACCATCGCCCATATACTAGAATTGCTCTATTCTCTATTCCCATATTATCACCCACTGTTATCTTACCTTTAATATTGTTCTTATTCGATTCTACCATCTTTCCTATTTACACCTATTTACTTATCTTGGTTAAGTTAGAGCGTAGATCAGTTCTCCCGTTTCCCTGTGGATACGATAAAACCTTTAACCGGGTAAAAGCTTCAACAGTATCCGTGCGCTTGCGGATTATCTGTGTGCGTATAAATACCATAGTACACTCTAGTGCCATGCTGGGGATGACAACCTAGTATTCAAGTGGTGTTAGCAAGTGTCAACAGCGTCTCCAGCGCTTGTTGCTCAAGATTTTTCTTCTTTTCCTTCTTCTTTTCTAAGTCCTTTGTGGACTTCTGCATCTCCACGGACTCGCGCCTCCTGTCACGATCGATGTCGTCCTGCTTTACCGGAGGCCTCGACGATCGAGCATCAATCGATCCCTGTGTGGGTGGGAATAAGTCTAAAGAAGGGTCAAAAAATCGGGAATTGAAGTCATAGCAATAAGAATGACTTACCAGGTCAATCGACCCCTCATTGGGCCTCATGGGGAAGCCGTTGACGCGCTTAGGCTGAAAATCGCCTGCGACGGCCGCCCTGACTCTGGCGGCGACCTCGTCGTCCGCGGGCTCCTCGTTGTACATCCGGCACGCCTCGAGGTCACGAGATGAAACGCCAGGGCCCATTTCATCCATCCTTAGCTGCCGAGATATCAATGGGAGTACCCATTTCGCCTTCCTCATGAAGTTTCTTCAGAGCGTCGAGGATGGGATGGAGCCGCGACTGGAGGGTCTTGACGACGCCATAGTTCTAGTGGTCCGAACGCTCCGAGATCAAGCGCCCGATGTAGTCGGGGAAGAGGTCGTCGTCGTTCCACAGGTAGAACCACTGGGAGTCCCACTCGGCGTGGTTCGACGTCAGCCCCACCGGGATGTACTCTCGAGGCTCCTCCACCTTGCCGGTCTTCAGCACCAGGTTGAGGCAGCCGGCCCGCACCGGCTTCCTCACCCCTGTAGCCCCATCGGGGGCTTTGAAGAGCTCGCCCTGGTACAGGTGGAGCCTTAGGTCCCAGTGCGGCATCATCCCAAGGTAGCCCTCACACACCGTAGCAAAAATCGCCGCGACGGTGATCGCGTTCGGCGAAAAATGATGGAGCTCCACGCTGTAGTGGTGGCAGAGCGCCCGCATAAAGCGGCTCGGAGGGGAACCTAGACCATGGCGGTGAAACTTGGCGAATGAGACCACGTACCCCTTGGGAGGTCTCAGCTCCCAGTGGTCCGCGGCCGGTGCGATCCACTCCGGCCGCGACGAGGAAACGCGAGGGCGTAGGAGCCCCTACTTCTCAAGCTCCAACAGCCGGCGCTCCGTCATCGACGACGGGCGCGAGTCATCGACGGCAATGAGTCTCACCGGCATCTTGAGGAGGAAGGAAAGTGGCTCCGCTACCGTGTGCTCGAGGATGCGCGCGCACGTGGAGATGGCAAGGAGGCAGAGGCAAGAACAAATGCGGAAGGCGGAAGGAATAATGGCTGGAAGACCCAACGATATTTATAGATGGCTAACCTCCAACGGACAGATCCGGCGGATGCGGTAACTTCCCTAGTAAATGCGCCGCCTAACGGTCCTTGTTTCTCTCACTAACAGGGCATTACGAATTCCACGACGGTGCGGTGCCGCAACGGCTCCCACCTGAAAAGGCGCGCCCAACGGGCGAAAAGGTGAACCGCGTGACCTTTCCTTCCCCTGTAAGCTAAGGTACGCACCTGTTGCGATGAAAATCTCGAGAGATCGAAGGCTGGCCCACCGAACGAGTCCGACAGCCGATCTCGAGTACCAGAGTCAAGGATGCCCAGCGTGTGGTCGAATAACGAGGCCCGCCTCGAGAACTCACTGGGATGTCCAAGGCGAAGATGAGACGGTCGAGAGGAATCCTCATGAAGGGAGGCAGCGAGCCGCTGGACTCTATCGAATGAGACCAGTAACCCGGACCATGTTGACCCCGCTTTATGAGAACGCCTCCAGGCTGCAGCTGACCTCCTCGAACGGGGCACAGGTTCTCACTTGGATTACCCGACAGGAGCTCGACCTGGGGTAGGTGACGCTCGGTGCACCGGGGGTACGTCACGACCCTGATGCGGAACCAGCCGATCGAGGCCCAAAGCCCCCCTTCCATAACGGGCAACTTTCGGAGAAGGGGGAATCGAGAGCGTTTCCATCAGAAAGGGCAACATAACCCTCGAAGGAGTCAATAACTCCTCCAAGGGCTCGGGGGCTACCCCCACGGGGTTGCTCGCGCGACCCCACAGAAACTCGACCGACGAAAGAGCTTCTACTCGAGCCCAAGCGCTCAAATAGAGACTCGGAGGCTACTGTCGAGGGTATCAGTAAGGGGTACCCTAACCAACGCATATAACGAGAGGACCTGTACGTAAATTGAGGCCCCTCACTCGACGCCCTCCGATCGTACGTGCGATTGCCAAGACGAGACGACGACCATAGCCTCGAACATGGAGAGAGCGTTGTGCGAATCGACCAAGGCTCGACCGAGCAACGACCGTCGAATACGGAAACTGGCTCGTACAAATCGACAGGCCTCGAGCGCAAGGATGCCGTCTGTTGATATTTGGTAACACCATCAGGAAATGATCCGCAAGTGCATGGATATCGGTGAGCACTTCACCCGGGAGGTTATCTAGAGTATCGTATTTATATTTTTACCACTGGGAGAAAGCGTGCATCTGACTAACCAAATCTATTGCTACTACCCTTTAGGCTACAAAGAATGTTTCTCGATGTGAGTGATGTATAGAGAAGATTGCAACCGTAGTCTCGTTCTAACCTTGGTAAGGATGGTCTACTGTTCTATTGGGGAAGCTTACGGAATCTAGACACCACAAAGGATGTTCGACCCGCACCTATAACCCTACCCATCCTGCTAGCGAGATGTGGGATGCAAAGGTAACTTAGAAATGTCATGCTCCTCGCTACTACCACGGTCCAGCTAGTCAAGGGATATCTATGAGTACCCTAGCCGAAACACCACGTTTACGCTAGCAATGATTACTCTAAACTCAACCAGAAGAGATTAAAGTAAACTTATAAACCAAAGAACAATAAAACAAGAACTTACTAGAATAAGAAGTCGAATTACTGAAGAATCCTAGGAGCAAGCCTCGGGTTAGAAGACTTGATCCCGTAGGTACAACCTCAGAGTAGACACCGACAGGCCAGGCTTCCTCCGATCTACACCTCCACTCTATCTCTCTCAATCTAGTAGAAACTAGAAGATCTAATTCTACTCACATTGGATGCTAAGCCCTAAGTCTATTTAGAGGAGAGGTATTCCTTCGAGGGCTCCTCTCAACTCTATGATGAACTTGTTCTCCTCCAGGAGCCAGGGGGTCTGCTTATATAGTCCCTTCAAGTGAATCTGGGCTGTCGGATCAAACCGACATTGATTGAACAGTTATCCTTGATCCTTAAGGTCGGTGGAGCGTAATCCCCGAAGAGAGTCCTGATTGGACTCTGGGATAGGGCAGGCGCCCTAGGGGGAGGGCGGGCGCCCTGCCCCCGGGCCCGTTCACCTTCCCGTTCATTCCCGTGGCTTCTGGAGTCTTCTAGGTGATAGAAAATTGCGCGGCACGTTAATATCTCTATGTAAACCTGACGTGTGGGCCTTTCTTCCGTATTTCCTGATAACCCCTTGCAGAAATAGACAAACACCAAAACTCGTGGAATTCTGTCGGATAAAACCCTATGTCTGGGTGTTTGTTACATTTGGATCCTTTTCTTTATTTATTTGATGATTATATTTGGTACTTAAGGACCATCGACAACTCCCCCAAGCTTACCTCTTGCTCGTCCCTGAGCAAGCATGAACTCAAGAGTTTCTGCAGTGGTTTCATGCCTCAAAAGTAAGATCTCATCTCTGAGTTAGAGTAAACTGTTAAGACTTAAAACTTACTCATTTTACCTTTCACCATGGGGCCTGTAACCGTCACTTGTGTCTTGAGCAGCTAAAAGATAGAACGGTCAAGTCAAGCGCCATGTCTCTTATTCTTTATCAGCTATAGCTCTGGAGTTTTTGCAGATTTTCAAATAAAACTCAGAGATTCCTTGTATGACTCTCTCTAGTCTCTCTTTTGTGTTATTTCTGGATCCTTTCCAAGGCAGTAATGGTATATGCCTTCTCTCAAAGTATGTGGTATTTTTGGTATGAGGCATAGTGATATTGCCTTCTCTCTCACCCTACTCTAATAAGGTTTTGATATCTAGAGCTCAAAGGTGGGAGACAGCTAATACATACTTACAAGACATTTATTGCATAGTCAAACCATGGATCCAGAGAAACAAGTCAATAAGTCAAATCAAGATGTGCATGTGTGGCGAATGAATGGTGTATGGTGATGATGGTGATAACAATGGTGAAAGTCTAATTCTACTTTTGCTCTTTTAAAGGGATACATACCTTTCGAGATACATACCTTTCTTGCTCATTGAAGTTTTTTGAGGAGAATGAGATGCTCTACATTTTCTTTTTCTTCTTTTCTCTCAGGTGGGTATCATGTACCCCTAATTCTACTGTCGGACACTTGTCCATTTTTACCTCTCGTCTCACTTTTCCTTTTCTTCAAAGTTCCGGGCACTTGACCATTTTTATTTCCTCGTATTTTTCCTTTTCTATTTTTTAGAGAGCACTCATCTCCTGAAATAATGTAGCAAGTGGTAGTAACCAAAATAACTGGAGCATTTATTTCACATGGAATAAAAGGGATAGGAAAATATTTTTGGCTATTCTCTTCCGGATTAGGAGTAGAATAATTTTAGGTGAGTCTGGAGATGGAAATGAGTGGATATATGTGGATGCGTACTTCCGGAGTAGAAGCAGCATGTGTGAGTGAACGTGCAAGTGAATCTTGATTTTAACCGCATGACAAGCTCCTAAGGGTCTACGCAGCTTGACCACACTCAATGCTCATAAGCAGTAAAAAGTAAATGTGTGGCTCAAAGTCTAGCAAGCATGTATATATATGGCTGTGGTAGGAATTAAACTCTCATCATATAGGAACTCATCATGTGTTATTTTAAAGATTTTCAAAGATAAAATTCTCTAGAATTCTAGCATCTCTAGGAACAGATAAACAACAACTCAACCTTCCCATATCATATCCGTTAATGACTTAGACTTTAGATCAAGTACTCTTCCCACAAGTTCAAGTTTAGAGCAGGTTTAAATTATAACAGTTATGCCTAAACATGAGAGAGATTTCAATTTTAAGAACTAGTCATGGCAGAGCAACTATTCATCATTTCCATGTGAGAGCTTATCATAAGGGTTCATTGCAAACTTTATTTATTTATTTATTTAGCAAATAAAGCAAAGATAAAAGCACAAAATCTTTATTTGGGTTTTTTATGATTATGCATCTTTTTATTATTTGTGTAAAGTATAAACGCGAGTAGAAACACTTAGTTGGATAAATAGGGGTGCTCTCCCCGAAGCTGGATTTTGACGTAATTTCTTCTGATGTAGCTAGCAAGTGACGGAGGTGTATTTGAATGTTGGCAGCACCCTGACAGCGATTAGGATGTCCTCTGTCTGCTAGCCTTCTTTGATCCTTGGATTCTGTGGAGCTCAAATAGACAACAAAGCTTTGTGGAACTGGTTAAGTGTTAGCATAAATATCTAGCCTTTATCGAGCCTCCTCAATAAATGTTATTTATTTAGCAGGATCATGCACTTATTATTTTTATATTTTTATTGTAAGATGAAAACATATTTATTTTATGCCACCACAGTGAATGTACCTATGGGTTTTATGCCATGAGCATACTCACATGGGCTTACTATTTTTAACATTTTTATTTTCTTTTCGAGATGATATTGTTGACGATCCTTAAGTATCAAATTTAATTATCAAATAAACAAAGAAAAGGATCCAAATGAAATCAACATCTAGACTTAGGGTTTTATCTGACAGAATTCCATGAGTTTTGGTGTTTGTCTATTTTTGCAGGGGGTTATGAGGAAATACGGAAGAAAGGCCCACATGTCGGGATTACATAGAGATATCAACGTACCGCGCAATTATTTTACATCTAGAAGACTCCAGAAGCCACGGGAAGGAAGCGGAGGCCGAACAGAGCCAGGACCTGGGCGCCCGCCCAAGTCCTTAGGGCGCCCACCCTGCTACAGTGGCCAATCACGTTCAACCTCGCAGATTATGCTCCACCAACCTAAAGGATCAAGAATAACCGTTAAATCAATGTCGGTTTGATCTGACGGCCCAGGTTCACTTGAGGGGACTATATAACCAGAGCCCCTAGCCCCTGGAGGAGGCAACCCCTTGATCATTATTCATTATTCATAGACAGAGCAAAAGCTAGGGTTTAGAGATGAGATCTCTCCTCTCTTCTTTAAACTAGAGTAGATCTAGATAGTAGCAAGATGGAGAGCGAAGGAGGATTAGAGGAGAGGCCGGCCTGTCGGTTCTTCCTCCAGTTGTACTTCGTCATGATCAAGCTCTAATCAAGCTTGCTCATGGGATGACTCTGGTAATCTACTTCTAATTCATTATGCAATTACTAATTATGTATGTTCTGGTTCACAACTCTTTTGTGTATTCTAATCTATAGGACGCTATAGGTGAGAGTTGTAGTATAGGTGTAAGCATGGTGCTTAGACCTAGATTACTTGTGGATATCCCCTGTCTAGCTGGATCGTGTGGTAGGCCGCGTAGGTGACACTTACGTTGGTCCTCTGTAGTCCACCTCTCGTTAGCAGGACGGGTAGGGTTTATCGGCCTAAGGATAAGCATCCTTTGTGGTGTACTCTTATCACGTGGTTCGTCCCAGACATAGACATACTCCTTCGAAGTAGAGAAACCATAGTTATCCTCTCTATTCTGCTACCATCGCCCATATACTAGAATTGCTCTATTCTTTATTCCCATATTATCACTCACTGTTATCTCACCTTTAATATTGTTCTTATTCGATTCTACCATCTTTCCTATTTACACTTATTTACTTATCTTGGTTAAGTTAGAGCGTAGATCAGTTCTCCCGTTTCCCTGTGGATACGAAAAACCTTTAACCGGGTAAAAGCTTCAACGGTATCCGTGCGCTTGCGGATTATCTGTGTGCGTATAAATACCATAGTACACTCTAGTGCCATGCTGGGGATGACAACCTAGTATTCAAGTGGTGTTAGCAAGTGTCAACAAGCATTTTTGGCGCCGTTGCCGGGGAGACGGTTGTTGAGTTGACTACGAACTAGCTTAATCATTTTCTAAAAAAAATAATAAAAAAATATTTTCCTTTTATCCTTTGCCTTATCTCTGCTATTCTTTCTTCTTATCTAATCCTTGATCTCTAGTCTATCATGAATTCAAACATGTCTATCTATGAATTCCATAGACCTACGGGCACACATCTCGAACCACCAAAATCTTCAAAGCCTATCATAGCATCTAGTTTTGAGATAGACCCTGAATACATAGAATTTGTTCAAAAACAACCTTTCTCAGGAGAAGGTGAGGAAAACCCATACACACACCTAAGAGAGTTTTATCGAGTCTGTGACCTCCTTCGCATGGAAGGAATGTCCGATGAGACCCTTAAATGGAAGCTCTTTCCGTTCTCTTTAACGGGAAAAGCTAGACATTGGTACAAACTCAAAATAGGGAGTGTTCATGGAGATTGGAAGGAGTTACATAATAGTTTTCTTTTAAAATATTTTCCAATCTCTAAAGTGGCGGAACTTCGGCGTGAGATTATTTCTTTTAGACAACTAGAAGAAGAATCTCTTAGGAAATCATGGGACCGCTTTATTAACCTTACTCTCACTGGCCCAAAGCTTTCTATTCCAGAAGAAGTTCTTCTAATTCACTTTTTTGAGGGCCTTAGTGGGGAAAATAAGCAAACCTTGAGTACAGCCTCTAGAGGATCCTTCTATCACCTACCTGCTAATGAAGCTTGGAATTTGATTGATTTATTAAGTGGAAAGTCTCCTAGCTTTTATATCCCTGAGAAAGAGACAAAACCAGTTCCTAGACAAGAAGAAGAAGTTTCGATAGCCAGATCACAACCACTTCAATTCCAAACTTTAGCTGTCGATCCTAAACCATCAATACCCCAAAATTCTCCAAGGGAGGAAGGAATTCCGATCTTAAATCTTTCAGATGCTGATGGTTTAGACTTCTGGTTCCATAAGAGACATTCAAGCAGGGATAATTCAAATCCTCGCAATAATGGTTCTCTTAGAGAATGTCCTGGTTCCTGTTATGAAGAAGTCGAGGATGACACATCAAGTAAAGGAGAGCTAAGCCATATTGAAAATTCTAACACCTCCCCTTTCCTGATCACAAGTTCTAAATGGCTAGACTGTGTAGTATGGATGGATAAGGAAGAAGCCTTAATGGATTCTGACTTTGGCTCAATTTCAAATGGTGAGTTCTTGACTCCCTTTGAAGGTGAGATTCATCCAACTATAGAAGAGGACATAAGTGAGACCAATCCAGGAGAAACTCCAAACATTCAGATTGGAGACGAAGATAACATTAATGAGCATGGAATTTATTTCATAGCCACTTTGTTTACTCCATGCTCATATGCAACATCTTCCCAATCTATTGGTCTCTCCAACAACACCACATTTGAGATCTCCAACCCCCTCTTCCTTTCTATTTATAAAAACTTTAAAAGGGCGGTTGTCGATGCATATGTCTATAATAAATATTGCAGATCTCGTTGAGTTGATCTTGATTTAGGTCAGCGTTGGAAGGGAAACCACTTCACCGACATAAATTGATGGTTTCCCAAGGACAAGCTTGCTGTCCTAAAATAAGCACTTATCAGATCGTAACATGAGTTTTAAATTATTTGCAACATTACCTTGTGTATTGAGCATATAAGGATAATTGTAAAAATATTCCTTCGGGTATTCTTGTCACTAACCTTTCCAAGATTGGAACAAGAAGATTAGATGAATGACAAGCAAGTACAAGGTATGTCCAACCAATCATCATGCAACACTGAATTAAATTCATCCAAACTTGAATTCTGCAAAATTCAAGCTTGGGGGAGTACTTTACATAAAAACATCCTTTGCCATGTTGCTATGTTGGTTGTCTCTACCTTTAAGACATGCTCAATTTGTTAAATACTAATCACACTACTTCATCTCCACTTGAGTAGATCTCTATAAATGTTGTCATGCTACCTTTGTCTATTTACTAGTAAGTGTTAGTTTGGAAGTACTACACATACTTCTATTGGCTTTTAAATTAAGCATGGTGCTTAGGTTAAACAACCTTCCTTAATCTGATTAGACATGGAGTCTAGTTCGGTTATTGAACTAAAAACTACTTGTGTAGACATTGGTATATTTTTGTCGGACTAACCCTTGCAGAAAAACTTTCAATATCGATTTGGGAAGTCCTGAGATAAACTTACATCAGAGACGAAGAGAGTGACACATGAAGTTTAACAATTTGCACAAGAAGGACATAGCTCATTCATCATAGAGAGATGATCCATGGAGGGTGCCACAAACACGATGCACAACCACTAAGAAAGGAAAGCTTCTACAAGGTGATACTACACCATCACTCTTCAAGCAAGGTAACATCTTAAGGTACTTGACTATCACTTTTATAAGCTTCTCCTTGGTTCTAGCGTTCATATAAATAAAAGAGACAAACATGTATGATTTACAACTCTAGATTAACCAACCCAGCTGATTCAACATGTTTAGTCCTTTAACCCTTGTTCTTAATACTACCTCCATGATCCCACACTCCTAATCATATGAGCTAAAATGTTACACATTCAATCATTGAGAGATGTAAAGAAAAAGACATATACATAGATAGATTATCTTTCCATAAGGTTGAGCGATCTGATCTGACAAATGTTATAAGTGCTACACTAATAAACTTTTCGTCCATCCACTTTGTCTTGCTCACTATGCTTAGGGTTAGTGAAGAACAAATACACTTTAGGTTCTGTTGGTGTTTTCCACCAACAGGACCCATGCACTTGAACTCTGCCTTGTCTCTATGAGCAGGTACACTTTGAGCAAAACACGGAGGAGTTTTATAACTCTCAGACTCTACCAAGTGAAGGACCTGGATCTACGAGCACAAACACACTGAGCAGGATACTGCCAACGCCGCACTTCGAACTGCTGGGCAAACGAAGAGGTGCAGATGTCAAGGTCCGCACCTGAATCAAATGACGCACCTGAAGAATGAATACGGTGAGAAGTCTAGTTAAGAAGACTTAAAACATTGAACTCTCACCGAAAGGTAAGATCAGTAGTTATCCATATTTATCCTTTCTGCATTCCCTTTTCCCTTTAATTATTTACATTCCTTAAATAGATTATTAGTTACTCATGCTATCTTGAAAAAAAATAAAAATGTTAAAAACTACTAAGCCCCATGTTAGTATACGAGTGGCATAAAACCCATAAGTACCTTCACTGTGGTGGCATAAAAATAAAATAAATATTTCTTTTCTGCTTTATAAAATAAAAATATAAAAACAGGGAGTAATATTTATTGAGGAAGCTCAATATGATGAAGGCTAGATATTTATGCTAACACTTAATTAGTTCCACAAGCTTTGTTGTCTATTTGAGCTCCACAGAATTTAAGAATCAAGAAGACTAGCAGACAGAGGACATTCTAATCGCTGTCAGAATGCTGCTGACTTTCAAATACACCTCTGCCACCTGCTAGCTACATCAAGAGAAATTACGTCAAAATTCAGCTTGGGGGAGAGCACCCCCATTTATCTCGCTAAGTATTTCTACCTATCTTTATACTTATATTATATTAGAATATTAAAATACATAAACTATGAAAAACCAAATAGAGATTTTGTGCTTATATATATCTTTTGCTTAGTGTGTTTAATAAATAAATAAAGTGGCTATTGTGGCAGAACCTCCTAAGTGTTTGGGCCCACCGACACCTGTCATTGTCCCAAGGACCTCTGACGGTGATGCCGGGGATCCTCCCACTCTAGAAGTCCGATGAGCATCTCAGGACGCTCATTCCACCGTTACGTGGGGCGTATCAAACAAGCTCGTCTTGACCACCAACAGTGGTCAATTAACGAAAATTTCTTCTTTTCGCCCTTACAGGATAGCAAGTGGCCACCTTAACACCAGGATCACTCGTTGCGAAGACATTGTAGTATCACAGACGACACAAGACCAAAATAATATTTCAGAGTAAAACAACTGAAGTACTACATAACTTAATTTACAAAAGGAGCAACTTAAACTTTAGCATAGAGATTACAAATTTACAGACCCTGCCCATGGGTCACGCTCACTCTTCCTCATCGTCAACCTCGACAACGGACACACAACAGGGTCCGAAACAAGTCGGCTCCTGAGCTTCACCTGCAACAGGGGTTATAAAACCCTAAGTACGGGAGTACTCAACAAGACTTACCTGGCGGAAAAAGAGAAGAAATTTGGAATGCAGGCTTGGGGTAGACAAGGGATGGCTGAGCAAGGAGCCAAAGTGTTTTGCTAAAAAGCTTACTAATAGTGCATCCTTACTTTCAAGTTTTACCCGCGAATTCCTCTCCTTAAGAGGCCGAGGAGTTCCTCGGAGACTTCCCAAGTCTCGGATCCTACTTCCTCGAACAGAGCACCGACCTTGGGGTTCGGTTCAACGGTCGCTCCTTCGGTCACGTGCACTATACGCAAAATGATGAATGCTCATGATATGCATATGACAAATATTTAAGAAGGACCGAGTTAACTACAACGGGCCTTCTTGGTGCAATACAGACTGAACAATAATTAAAGTTGTTTATCATCTTAGTATCTTTACCCAAGAGGTTACATCAGTAAACTAAGATTTCTCTTAATTCATAATTATCCTAAATTAACTAATTATTAATCCTTTTTATTTTAATTAATTCTTGACTAAGTATTCATGACAGTAATTAAACATTAATGCCAAACAATAATTAAATGTCAAAGGTCATCAAGGTTAATGACCTCAGGTCGTCACACAATCCCAAAATCACTAAAACCCTAATTTTGAGAATTTAACTAATTATTATCTAATTATTCTAGAATTATTATTTAATTACTAATCAAGGGTTTAATAATATTTTATCCAAACTTTATCCAAATGCCACCAAATTTTGTGTGGAGCCAGGGAATAATATTCAGAGGCATCCCACAAATTTTGGTGATTTTTGGACATATCACTAAATTATTAAAATTCATAGAAGTTTTATTTACTAATTAAAAGAGACAATTTTTATAAACATTCAAACTACCAGAAAATAGCACCTAATATTTATCTTATGTTCTATCCATTTTATTGAATCTATACAAAAATTTCCATTATTTTTGAATTAGTATACAATTTTCTACACAATTCTACAAATCAAGCATTTTTAAACAAAAAGGAAAAAGGAAAAACACACTGCGCTATGCGGCCGGCCCGCTTCGCTTTGGCCCAAGCCGGCCCGAGAACCTCCCGCGTCGCGCGCGGGCGCTGCTCGTCACATGCGGCCACTGACGGGCGGGTCCCGCCCGTCAGATTCTCCTTCCACCTCCTGTCGCGGCTCCGGTGAGCTCAAGCTCATCGCCGGAGAGCTCCCGGCCTCTGCGGTAGGGTGGGCTAGCACCTTCGGCCTCTCGCGCAACCCCTGGGACACACGGGACAACCCCTACTCCCTCCTAACCCTCCTGCTCACGTCCACGGCGGACGGCGACACTAACGGCGCGAGCACCGGCCACTGCAAGCGGGTAGAACGCGAACCAACCAGCGCATAAGCTTCAGGGGCTCACCGTGACTTCAACGGAGCAACGAGCAGCGATGGAAAGGCTTGGAGCAGCTCTGGCCACGGTGAAGTACTTACGGCGGTGCTTCGGCCGGAGTTGAAGGAGAACGGCTCGGTTGCGGGCTAGGGGAGGCTATAGCTCGCGACAAAGGGTCCAGGGAGTAGCTGAGCTCAAGGCGAAGCTCTGGAGGTGCTTTGGGGGCTCGGACAGGGAGTGGACATGATGAATTTTGTGGGCGACGAAGTTCACCGGCGTCGGGCGCGAGAGAAATAAACGGAGCACGTCGGCTGGTGCAGTGGCTTATATCACGAACGGAGGAGACGCCCAGCTTCCACGTCACCTGGCGACACTGGCAGGCAAGCAGGCTGTGTGCATGCACGCATGCGCACGGCGCTGCCCGCGCGGCGGCTGCGCTGGACAGGGGCGCCGTGATCCCTATCGGATCACTGTAGCGAGCTTTATCCAACCCATTTTGTGGTTTTGCAAAATCCGCCCAAATTTTGAACTGAAGACAAAATTCCACCAAAATGAAAGTTGTGCAGAATTGTACAAGCTACAAAACTCCTTTTGGTGACCAAAGCTAAATCTGAGTGGAAATTGGTGATTTTAACAAAACAGTTTGAAATTCAAAACTCAATTCAAGGAAATTCCAATTTTTGAATTGGGGCAGATCAGAATTTCCAAAATTACTTTTGATTTTCCATAACAACTTGAAAAACTCCCAACATGAAAGTTGTTCAACTTTTTGGGATCTACAACTTTCATGTTGGCCACTTTTCAAAATTCCAAATATATTTTGAATTGGAGATTCAAATTGGAAAAGGGGACAGTTTCTGGAAATCTTTATTTTCAAAATTACTTTGAATTTTGTATTGAAACTTCAAAAACTCAAAACACTAAAGTTGTACATCTTGACAAGATCTACAACTTTTCTTTTGAGCTCAACTTCAAATTTTGCTTAGTTTTTAAATTGCACAAAAGAGGGCAATTCTAGGGTTCTAAAATCAGGGTTTTTCCCCCCCTAATCTCTCGGAAATCTTTCACCCTAGGGATTAAACAACCAACACAAGCATCACTTCTCAACATAAGCACACTTTACTTTCCTAAGCACAAGCATTCAAAATAAACTTGTTTTAATTTGATGCATAATAATGTGCTTAACAAATATGCAATGCAATGCTCATGATGACATGATCCAGTTTTAGTAACCGTAACATCGGGGATGTTACAGCCCTTCCCCCTTAAAGAAATCTCGTCCCCGAGATTTAAAGCCTTAGGGTATGTAATGGAAAAGGAAATTTGTCAAACTATTTCACTTTCAACATTTTCATAATACAAGGAGCTAGGGAAGACTACTCAATTATAAACATATATGTACATCAAGTACATGGCTTTGGCTACTCTTTTTTTCCTGCATTCGATTACACTTTCTATTTATTGGATGTTGTCTTGAAGAGAAGCATGGAACTCAGGAAAATTCTCTATTAGATAATCTTCAGATTCCCATGTGGTAGTTGTTCTTCGAGTAACCCTATCCTTGCGATCCAATACTCGGATAGGATATTCCGCATAGGTCAGATCTGGTTCAAGTTCCACCTCTTCGATATCTTGAACTTGGTCTGGTACTCGAAGACACTTTTTCAATTGAGACACATGAAATACATTGTGTATCCCGGATAATCATTCGGGCAGTTTAAGGCGGTAAGCTACCTGTCCACATCGGTCAATGATTGGAAATGGACCAATGTAACGGGGCGCTAACTTGCCTTTAGTGCCAAAATGATTTATTCCTTTCATTGGGGATACTTTCAGATACACATGGTCACCTTTGGCGAACTTTAAGGGTCGACGTCTTTTATCGGCATAACTTTTCTGTCGGGACTGAGCAATCTTCAAGTTATTTTGGATTTGTCTGACTTTGTTCTCAGTTTCTTTCACTAAGTCAACCCCGAAGAACCATCTTTCTCCGGGTTCCGACCAGTGTAACGGAGTTCGACATCGACGGCCATATAGTGCCTCGAAGGGAGCCATCATAATACTTTCTTGGTTGCTATTGTTGTAGGAAAACTCTGCTAGAGGCAGGCAGTCATCCCACTTATCTGGAAAATTCAGGGCACAAGATCTTAATAGATCTTCTAGGGTTTGATTCACCCTCTCTGTTTGCCCACCTATTTGAGGGTGCTAGGCGGTACTGTATAAAAGCTTGGTGCCCAAAGATTCATGTAAGCATTTCCAGAACTGGGAGACAAATTGGGTGCCTCTATCTGACACTATTGTCTTTGGCACCCCATGCAGACTTAGTATACGATCAAAATAGATCTGAGCATAGGTGGAAGTATGATACGATGTCTTTACAGGTAAGAAGTGTGCTGTTTTGGTGAGACGATCCACAATGACCCAAATAGAATCAAAGCCTTTGGCCGTCTTGGGCAATCCTACTATGAAATCCATACTAATATCATCCCATTTCCATGCTGGAATAGGCAAGGGTTGCAACTCTCCAGCGGATTTGAGATGAACAGCTTTGACCTTTCGACATGTGTCGCATTGGGCCACATAGCGAGCTATTTCTATCTTCATTTTCGTCCACCAAAACCTTTGCTTCAGGTCCTGATACATTTTATTGCTCCCGGGGTAGAATATCTTGTGGTATGACCTTCATCCAGGATTTGCTGACGTAGCTCAGGTACCTTTGGAACCACTAACCGGTTTTTGAACCAGATTACTCCTGCATCATCCACCTTAAAGTCTGTGGGTGCTCTATTAAAAATTTTCTCTTTCAGATATTTCATGCCTTTGTCTTCTTTTTGTGCCTATATGATTTGAGCTTCGAGATTAAAATCAATCTTTAGATTGGCAAGGCTTCCTTGGGAAATCATTTCTATCCCCCAGTTCTCTAGCTCTTGGCATAAAGTTATATCTTTGGGCGTCACGGTTAAGCAATTACAGTGAGCCTTACGACTGAGGGCATCAGCTACTACGTTCGCTTTGCCAGGGTGATAATGCACCTCAAGGTCGTAATCTTTGATCAATTCTAGCCACCTTCGCTGGCGCATATTAAGTTCAGCTTGAGTGAAGATATACTTCAAGCTCTTGTGATCTGTGTATAGATGACAAGTGTTCCCCAACAGATAATGGCGCGAGATCTTTAGTGCATGTACTACGGCGGCTAGTTCAAGATCATGGGTTGGGTAATTCTCTTCATGTGGTTTAAGCTGCCTGGAAGCATATGCAATTACTCGACCCTCCTGCATTAGCACACAGCCTATCCCTATTCCTGATGCGTCACAATACACATCAAAGGGCTTTTCAATATCTGGCTGGGCTAAGACAGGTGCAGTTGTCAATAATCTTTTCAGAGTCTGGAAGGCTTGCTCACATTCAGGTGACCAAACAAATTTTGTTTGATTCTTGAGCAAGGTCATGATTGGTTTAGCGACTCTGGAAATGTCCGGGATAAAGCGACGGTAATATTCCGCCATACCCAGAAAACTACGGACCTCATGTACCGTAGTCGGGGGCTTCCAATTCAACACATCTTCTACTTTACCTGGGTCTACAGCGACTCCCTCCGCTGATAATACATGCCCCAGGAAATGGACTTTGTCCAGCCAGAACTCACATTTGCTGAACTTGGCATATAGCTGATGTTCCCTGAGGCGGGTCAGCACAATTCTCAAATGTTCAGCATGTTCTTTCTTAGTTTTGGAATAGATCAGAATGTCATCAATGAAGATGACCACGAATTTGTCCAGCTCTGGCATGAAGACAGAGTTCATCAAGTACATGAAATGGGCCGGTGCATTGGTCAACCCAAAAGACATCACCAAGTTTTCATACAGCCCATAACGGGTTGTAAAAGCCGTTTTGGGTACATCCTCCGGCCTAATTTTGATTTGATGGTACCCTGATCTCAAATCAATCTTTGAGAATACTTTAGCCCCGGCCAACTGGTCAAATAGCAAGTCAAACGGGGCAATGGGTACTTGTTCTTAATCGTCACCTCATTCAGGGGACGATAATCAACACACAGCCTTAATGTTTGATCTTTCTTTTTCACAAATAAGGCTGGGCAACCCCATGGAGAGGAACTGGGCTGAATAAAACCTTTCTGCAACAGCTCTTGTAGTTGGGTTTTTAATTCGGCCAGTTCTTTTGGTGCCATTCGGTAGGCCCTTCGAGATATTGGGGCTGTCCCTTGTTTCAATTCTATGCTGAACTGGACATCCCGGTCCGGTGGCAGACCTGGTAGGTCTTCAGGAAAAACGTCTGGAAAATCCCGAACCACTGGGATATTTTTGACTGCAGCCACATTAGTGGCATGAACCTACCCAATTGAACATTTGGGAGTAGCTAACTGGATTAGAAGGTAAGAATTCTCATTGGGCAATGGGATTTTAATGGTTCGATGCAAGGTATCTAGCACAACCCCTCGTTGTGCCATCCAGTTCATGCCTAGTATGACATCAATCTTCTGGTCTTTAAGAACAATCATGCTAGTGGGAAAACTAGCCCACCAAATTCGATGGGTATCTGGTGAACCATTTCATTAGAACTCAGCCGTTCTCCTGGCGACTGTATATAAAAATGATCTTTTGTTTCCCCAATGGGTATGCCATGCTTTATCACGAAGGTGCGGTTGATGAATGTATGAGATGCACCAGAATCGAAAAGCATTAAAGCAGGATGTTTCGCAATAGGAAATGTACCCATCATCACCGGTTCTCCTTCCGGTATCCTCTCCACCTCTGTATGGAAGACTTGTCCCGCTTTCTTTATGGGTTTACCCCTTTGCACATTTTGTCCTTTCTGAGCCCGAGTCCTGAATTGGCTCTGCTGGGGTTGGCCAATGGGTGGCCTTTGGAAAGTGGGGTTGGTTTGGCGGGGGTAGGGGCATTCTTTGGAAAAATGCCCAGGCTTACCACAATTGAGACAGGGATAATTGTGGTTGGGTGGAGCAGTGGGATGAACACCTGGGGCGTTCGGTTGGTGTGGTGCAGTGGCGATGGCAGTAGGTCGAGGATATACCTGCTGCCCTGGTCTATATTGTGGATGGGAAAAGGGACCACGATAAGGTGACAGCGCTTGAAAGCGTCCGTGGCCCTGTGGATGATAAATGATTCTCTGGCGCTTTTGACCGCGACCAGAGAAGGAGGAAGAAGCGGCCTTCTTCTTGGCTTCTTTGTGCTTTCTATTCTTTTCTTCTGAGGCGATGGCAATATTTACCGCCTCGTAAAAGGTAGCATTTTGACAGGTGGTCATCATGGTTTGAAGTTTGGTATTGAGACCACGCATGAAGCAGGCCTTCTTCTTTCTATCCGTGTTCACATGGTCTGTGGCATATTGAGAAAGATGATTAAATTTTGCCACGTTCTCCATGACACTTTTATCGCCTTGTTGCAAGGCGAGAAATTCTTCGGCCTTCATGGCCATAAGCCCTTCGGGGATATAGTGGGCGCGGAGCGCGTCCTTAAATTCTGTCCAGGTGACCTGGTGTCCTGGACCTTGGATAGCTAGAAAATTCTCCCAGCAGGCACTCGCAGCTCCCCGAAGCTGTTGAGCTGCGAACAGGGGCTTCTGAGTTTCCGAACATCGGATCAGACTGAACTTGTGCTCCGTTATTCGGAGCCAGTCATCAGCCTCTAACGGCTCATCAGCCTTGGTGAATACCGGGGGCCTTGTCTCGGTAAAGTCCACGTACCGAGTTTCTCCCTCCCCATTGTGCTGTGCTCTGAAGTTTGGGGCGGGGTGTGGTTGGCGTTGTGCTAACTCGCGCAACAAGCGTGCGTTGTCGGTGGTGGCACTCAAAAGAACAGCAATGGCATCAGCCAGGGAAGGTGGAGCAGGTGGAGGGTTGGGGATGTCATCCCCTCCCTTAGAGGAACCGGCTCCATCAGATCCATGAGTACGCATCGGCATCTGCTACAAGAGTCATATGTACTTGTTACCACATGAATTCATAACTTAGAACATATCTTACATACTTCCATTTATTTATCAAACATCAGTTCAACACACTGGAAATAAACAAGTACAACTTTTAAAAGAAAAGACACTATACTACAAACCCGACCCCACTACGGTAAACTAGGAATCCTACAACGACGTTGCCCGCGACTTCACCGAACTAGTCGGTGTGGCCAGAGCTGTAGCCCTGGTCGTCATTGCCATCGTCCTGATTACCCCCCGGGTTATCATCACCGGAGTCAGATTCCTCCTCGTCACTGAGGTCTTGGTCGGGTTCCCCAGCATCCGCCAACTCTCCATCCGTATCCATCTCCCCTTCACCTGGAGGTGGATGGAGCTGATGATATAGGTCGAATGCAATATCATGGTATTGCATTGCCAAGTCGTTGACGGTGTCTAAATGATGTGCCAGCTCAAGCTTCTCTAGCTGTAGCTGGTCCTCCCGCTGCCACGCGACATCCCTTTGCACGGTGACAGTGGCCGCCATCTTCACGTACAGATCTTTAAGGTACTTGGTTTTGTCCAGCTTTGCCTTCATCCTGGTCAGCTCGTGGCTGTGTGCGCTCCTGGCCTCCTCTTCTCGGGCAATAGCGGCATTCCTCTCCTCCACCATACGGGACAGCATGGCCTCGCAGTTCTCTGTGGCTTGTTTTTGTTTTAATAATTGAGCTTTTAGTTCACCAATCTCCATGACGTTGTACATCCTTTCTCTCGTCACTTCGGTTAGCTCGGCAGACAACCTTTCCACCTCTTGCTGCGAGGGTGAACGGCTACTGCTTGCTTGATCGCTTCGCGGGGCCAACTGGTGTTTAGGGACCCCTTTAGGACCAGTTCACTTGCGCGGGGTCTGCTTCTAACGAGCCATCCTGTAGAGGGTAAGTTTAGATTAGTAAGGGAGAACTTAAAGGTTAGGAAGAATGGGATTGATTCAATACAACCCAACCCAAACAAGGAGGAAGGAACTTAACCAAGTGATATATCATGATGCATGCACGTACTTATGATTCCTATTCGCAATTCATAACGATATTACTTCAAATTTTAACAACATAGGGCAATACTTTATGTTGCTCCTCCATACCACTTCAAAAATTCTAAGAAGGCCTACAGACAAGGGTAAGATAAGACTAAAGCACTTGGACTCAAAATAGGCAAGTTTATAGTATTGGATCCAAATGAGTTTTGAAGTTTTTCAAAGGATACAGCAGTCATCTTAGCAACGAATGCTCTGATACCACGCTGTGGCAGAACCTCCTAAGTGTTTGGGCCCACCGACACCTGTCATTGTCCCAAGGACCTCTGACGGTGATGCCGGGGATCCCCCACTCTAGAAGTCCGATGAGCATCTCAGGACGCTCATTCCACCGCTACCTGGGGCGTATCAAACAAGCTCGTCTTGACCACCAGCAGTGGTCAATTAACGAAAATTTCTTCTTCTCGCCCTTACAGGATAGCAAGTGGCCACCTTAACACCAGGATCACTCGTTGCGAAGACATTGCAGTATCACAGACGACACAAGACCAAAATAATATTTCAGTGTAAAACAGCGGAAGTATTACATAACTTAATTTACAAAAGGAGTTCTTCCAAATAGTATAGTGTTATTACAAGCCAGGTCCAGCGGAGCAACTTAAACTTTAGCACAGAGATTACAAATTTACAGACCCTGCCCATGGGTCACGCTCACTCTTCCTCGTCGTCAACCTCGACGACGGTCACACAACAGGGTCCGAAACAAGTCGGCTCCTGAGCTTCACCTGCAACAGGGGTTATGGAACCCTGAGTACGGGAGTACTCAACAAGACTTACCCGGTGGAAAAAGAGGAGAAATCAGGAATGCAGGCTTAGGGTAGACAAGGAGTGGCTGAGCAAGGAGCCAAAATGTTTTGCGGAAAAGCTTACTAATAGTGCATCCTTACTTTCAAGTTTTACCCGCCAATTCCTCTCCTTAAGTGGCCGAGGAGTTCGAGGACAAGCTAACTAGTTGTCTCCCACAGACAAGTCTGTGAGTTCCTAGTCCTAAATTAAAGTGTTATTTATTCAACGGCCATAGCTTCATGTCACTCTGGGTCCGGGAATTGGGATCCGAACCTCATGAGACATTTTTCCTTCTCTCATTTTATCACTTAGTTGCATAATTAACTACGATGAGGGTCAGTGGATTGAGTCTCCCAATCGGGGAGCAACGACGATTCGAACCGCTTAGCAATCCAGCTGGAGTTCCTAACCACCCGACATATGTAGAACCAAATCGTGCATACGTCAACCCAAATCAAGCTCTCCCCAAATTTGACCAGGTTCGCGGCACCCGAGAGCACAGTACTCCACCATCCTATAGCCGATCTAGATGTTTTCCGGTCATCTCAGATCCGTAAGGTGGGTACACACTACTCTCGCCATCGCTCCACGCCCAGTGCGCGAGTAGCTGTTCGCGTCGAGGGATCACAAGACCGGGCTTACGAACGGCAAGTGGCTAGTACTATAAATTCTCAACCCAGCGGGCCATCAACGGACCGGTCCTTAACCGACACAGTTGGAGACACTACTTTAAGACTCCATTCTTAAAGCAAGTCCACCGACCGGTCTCAAATTGAAACTTCATTGAGCATAAGTGTATTCCACAACAACCCTTCAAACTTTCTTATTTGAAAGCCTATCTAGTAGCAGGGCTAAGCATTACTACGCAGTTTTTAAAATAAAACAGGTGCCAAGGACAAGATAACAAATATCAAGGTAGTAAATGCAGTAAGTAGGTTAACCCAATTCTTGACTACCTAATGCGGCATTTTCAATTCATAAGTGATAAAAGATTTAAAACATTCAAGGAGGGGTTCATGCATCCGGGGCTTGCCTTGGTTGCAGAGCTGAGAGGGTTCCTCGGAGACTTCCCAAGTCTCGGATCCTACTTCCTCGAATGGAGCACCGACCTCGGGGTTCGGTTCAACGGTCGCTCCTTCGGTCACGTGCACTATACGCAAAATGATGAATGCTCATGATATGCATATGTCAAATATTTAAGAAGGACCGAGTTAACTACAACGGGCCTTCTTGGTGCAATACAGACTGAACAATAATTAAAGTTGTTTATCATCTTAGTATCTTTACCCAAGAGGTTACATCAGTAAACTAAGATTTCTCTTAATTCATAATTATCCTAAATTAACTAATTATTAATCCTTTTTATTTTAATTAATTCTTGATTAAGTATTAATGACAGTAATTAAACATTAATGCCAAACAATAATTAAATGCCAAAGGTCATTAAGGTTAATGACCTCAGGTCGTCACACAATCCCAAAATCACTCAAACCCTAATTTTGAGAATTTAACTAATTATTATCTAATTATTCTAGAATTATTATTTAATTACTAATCAAGGGTTTAATAATATTTTATTCAAACATTATCCAAATGCCACCAAATTTTGTGTGGAGCCAGGGAATAATATTCAGAGGCATCCCACAAATTTTGGTAATTTTTGGACATATCACTAAATTATTAAAATTCATAGAAGTTTTATTTACTAATTAAAAGAGACAATTTTTATAAACATTCAAACTACCAGAAAATAGCACCTAATATTTTTCCTATGTTCTATCCATTTTATTGAATCTATACAAAAATTTCCATGATTTTTGAATTAGTATACAATTTTCTACACAATTCTACAAATCAAGCATTTTTAAACAAAAAGGAAAAAGGAAAAACACACTGCGCTATGCGGCCGGCCCGCTTCGCTTTGGCCCAAGCCGGCCCGAGAACCTCCCGCGTCGCGCGCGGGCGCTGCTCGTCACATGCGGCCACTGACGGGCGGGTCCCGCCCGTCAGATTCTCCTTCCACCTCCCGTCGCGGCTCCGGTGAGCTCAAGCTCATCGCCGGAGAGCTCCCGGCCTCTGCGGTAGGGTGGGCTAGCACCTTCGGCCTCTCGCGCAACCCCTGGGACACACGGGACAACCCCTACTCCCTCCTAACCCTCCTGCTCACGTCCACGGCGGACGGCGACACTAACGGCGCGAGCACCGGCCACTACAAGCGGGTAGAACGCGAACCAACCAGCGCATAAGCTTCAGGGGCTCACTGCGACTTCAACGGAGCAACGAGCGGCGATGGAAAGGCTTAGAGCAGCTCTGGCCGCGGTGAAGTACTTGCGGCGGTGCTTCGGCCGGAGTTGAAGGAGAACGGCTCGGTTGCGGGCTAGGGGAGGCTAGAGCTCGCGACAAAGGGTCCACGGAGTAGCTGAGCTCAAGGCGAAGCTCTGGAGGTGCTTTGGGGGCTCAGACAGGGAGTGGACACGACGAATTTTGTGGGCGGCGAAGTTCACCGGCGTCGGGCGCGAGAGAAATAAACGGAGCACGTCGGCCGGTGGAGTGGCTTATATCACGAACGGAGGAGACGCCCAGCTTCGACGTCGCCTGGCGACACTGGCAGGCAAGCAGGCTGCGTGCACGCATGCATGCGCGCGGCGCTGCCCGCGCGGCGGCTGCGCTGGACAGGGGCGCCGTGATCCCTATCGGATCACTGTAGCGAGCTTTATCCAACCCATTTTGTGGTTTTGCAAAATCCGCCCAAATTTTGAACTGAAGACAAAATTCCACCAAAATGAAAGTTGTGCAGAATTTTACAAGCTACAAAACTCCTTTTGGTGACCAAAGCTAAATCTGAGGGGAAATTGGTGATTTTAACAAAACAGTTTGAAATTCAAAACTCAATTCAAGGAAATTCAAATTTTTGAATTGGGGCAGATCAGAATTTCCAAAATTACTTTTGATTTTCCATGACAACTTGAAAAACTCCCAACATGAAAGTTGTTCAACTTTTTGAGCTCTACAACTTTCATGTTGGTCACTTTTCAAACTTCCAAACAGATTTTGAATTGGAGATTCAAATTGGAAAAGGGGACACTTTCAAGAAATCTGTATTTTCAAAATTACTTTGAATTTTGTATTGAAACTTCAAAAACACCAAAGTTGTACATCTTGACAAGATCTACAACTTTGCTTTTGAACTCAACTTCAAATTTTGCTTAGTTTTTAAATTGCACAAAAGAGGGCAATTCTAGGGTTCTAAAATCAGGGTTTTTCCCCCCTAATCTCTCGGAAATCTTTCACCCTAGGGATTAAACAACCAACACAAGCATCACTTCTCAACATAAGCACACTTTACTTTCCTAAGCACAAGCATTCAAAATAAACTTGTTTTAATTTGATGCATAATAATGTGCTTAACAAATATGCAATGCAATGCTGATGATGACATGATCCAGTTTTAGTAACCGTAACATCGGGGATGTTACACCTATGCTAATCTGAATCTTAATAATAAAACTCTAGCATGGATATGATGAATAGTTGCTCTGCCTAATTTGCAAATTTGAAGTTCTCTCTCAAGTTTAGACATAACTGTTATAATTTAAAGCTTGCTCTAGATCTAAACTTGTGGGATAAAAACTTGATGTGAAATCTAAGTTGTTAACGGATATGATATGGGAAGGTTGAGCTGCTGTTTATCTGTTCCTAGAGATGCTAGAATTCTAGAGAATTTTATCTTTGAAAAATCTTTAAAATATTGCATGATGAGTTCCTGTATGATAAAAGTTTAAATTCCTACCACAGCCATATATACATGCTTGCTAGACTTTGAGCCACACATTTACTATTTACTGCTTATGAGCATTGAGTGTGGTCAAGCTGTGTAGACCCTTAGGAGCTTGTCATGTGGTTAAATCAAGATTTCACTTGCACATTCACTCATATATGCTACTTCTACTCCGGAAGTACCATCCACATATATCCACTCATTTCCATCTCCAGAACCACCCAAAAATATTCTACTCCTAATCCGGGAGAGAATAACCAAAAATATTTCTATTTTTCCTTGTGAAATAAATGCTCAAGTTATCTTGCTACTACCACTTGCCATATTATCTCAAGAGATGAGTGCTCTGAAAAAAAAATAAAAAAATAAAAAAATAATAAACGAGGAAATAAAAAGGGGCAAGTGCCCGGAACCTCGAAAGAAAGAAAAAGTGAGACGAGAGGTAAAAATGGACAAGTGTCCGACAGTAGAATTAGGGGTACAAGATACCCACCTGAGAGGAAAGAAAAAGAAGAGCATCTCATTCTCCTCATAAAGTTTCAAAAAGCAAGGAACGTATGTATCCCCTCAAAACAGCAAAATTAGAATTAGACTTTCACCATTATTATCACCATCATCACCATACACCATTCATCCGCCACACATGCACATCTTGGTTTGACTTATTGACTTGTTTCTCTGGATCCTTGGTTTGACTATGCAATAAATGTCTTGTAAGTATGTATTAGCTGTCTCCCACCTATGAGCTCCAGATATTAAAGCCTTATTAGAGTTGGGTGAGAGAGAAGGCAATGTCACTATGCCTTATACCACAAATACCATATATCTTGAGAGAAGGCATATACCATCACTGCCTTGGTAAGGATCCAGAAATACCACAAAAGAGAGATTTAGAGAGTCATACAAGGAATCTCTGAGTTTTATTTGAAAATCTGCAAAAACTCCAGAGCTATAGCTGATGAAGAATTATAGACATAGCACTTGGCTAGACTGTTCTATCTTTTAACTACTCAAGACAGAAGTGACGGTTACAAGTCCCATGGTGAAAGGTAAAGTAGGTAAGTTTTAGTTCTTGACAGTTTACTCTAACTTAGAGATGAGATCTTATTTAAAAGCATGTGTACCGTCAAATTTTTTAAGATATTGCAACAACTTCTGATCCAGTGCTGAGTCTATCCTTGCTCAGGGATGAGCAAGAGGTAAGCTTGGGGGAGTTTGTTGACGGTCCTTAAGTATTAAATTTAATTATCAAATAAACAAAGCAAAGGATCCAAATGAAATCAACATCTTGACTTAGGGTTTTATCTGACAGAATTCCATGAGTTCTGGTGTTTGTCTATTTCTGCAGGGGGTTATCAGGAAATACGGAAGAAAGGCCCACATGTCGGGATTACATAGAGATATCAACGTACCGCGCAATTATTTTACATCTAGAAGACTCCAGAAGCCACGGGAAGGAAGCGGAGGCCGAACGGAGCCAGGACCTGGGCGCCCGCCCTGCTATAGTGGCCAATCACGTTCAACCTCGCGGATTATGCTCCACCGACCTAAAGGATCAAGAATAACCATTCAATCAATGTCGGTTTGATTCGACGGCCAAGGTTCACTTGAGGGGACTAGATAACCAGACCCCCTGGCCCCTGGAGGAGGCAAACCCTTGATCATTATTCATTATTCATAGACAGAGCAAAAGCTAGGGTTTAGAGATGAGAGCTCTCCTCTCTTCTCTAAACTAGAGTAGATCTAGATAGTAGCAAGATGGGGAGCGAAGGAGGATTAGAGGAGAGGCCGGCCTGTCGGTTCTTCCTCCGGTTGTACTTCGTCATGATCAAGCTCTAATCAAGCTTGCTCATGGGATGACTCTGGTAATCTACTTCTAATTCATTATGCAATTACTAATTATGTATGTTCTGGTTCACAACTCTTTTGAGTATTCTAATCTATAGGACGCTATAGGTGAGAGTTGTATTATAGGTGTAAGCGTGGTGCTTAGACATAAATTACTTGTGGATATCCCCTGTCTAGCTGGATCATGTGGTAGGCCGCGTAGGTGACAGTTACGTTGGTCCTCTGTAGTCCACCTCTCGTTAGCAGGACGGGTAGGGTTTATCGGCCTAAGGATAAGCATCCTTTGTGGTGTACTCTTATCACGTGGTTCGTCCTAGACATAGACATACTCCTTTGAAGTAGAGAAACCATAGTTATCCTCTCTATTCTGCTACTATTGCCCATATACTAGAATTGCTCTATTCTCTATTCCCATATTATCACTCACTGGTATCTCACCTTTAATATTGTTCTTATTCGATTCTACCATCTTTCCTATTTACACTTATTTACTTATCTTGGTTAAGTTAGAGCGTAGATCAGTTCTCCCGTTTCCCTGTGGATACGATAAACCTTTAACCGGGTAAAAGCTTCAACGGTATTCGTGCGCTTGCGGATTATCTGTGTGCGTATAAATACCATAGTACACTCTAGTGCCATGCTGGGGATGACAACCTAGTATTCAAGTAGTGTTAGCAAGTGTCAACAGATATGAACTTGATTAACTAAGCAAACTATTTTAAATAGTTCAAAGGATAAATGATAACAACCAAGTTTACTTCTTGGCAAGGCGTTCGGTGGTTTTAAGTCCTCCGAACGGGACTCTCCGTTTTCTCAGTCGTCCTGGGATTTGCTGGATGGCGTAGTCGGTGGTTCCGGCGGCGCCTCCTCTTCGTGTATAACTATCTTCTCTCTCCACCCCTGACTCGGTGCTACAGTCTGTTCAGGACAGTTCTGTTCAAGCTATATGTCTTCAGACCTTACCACTTCTCCTTCGTAGTCTACCCATCCGTCCTTGATGATTTGCCTCCTTTGGTTTCGGCCGCGTCGCCTTCAGAGGGGAAGTGCATGTCGACTTCCGGTTCCAATATAGATGATGGCTTTGATAGTGTTGAGGAACGGTCTTCCAAGGATGGTGGGTGGATCATACTCGTCTTCTCCCATGTCAATGACTTGAAAATCATCTGGAGCTGAATGTATGTTGGTTGTAGGGGCATGTTTCCATGCAGGAGCTGATAAGTGACTACGGCCATTATGTTGATGTCAGATGTGGTGCCGTAGAGTGTCTTCTGAAAAGAGTATCCATTGATTGTGCATTCGATGCTTGGAACACCAGGGTCGTCCTTCTTGATCAGGAAAGGCGACTTGAGTCGACGATCTTGACCTCCTCCGACAAGGATCCAATGTTTTAAGTCTTCTAGACAAGACTTCTCACCGTCTTCATCCTTTAGATGCATCATTTGATTGGGTGTGGACCTTGACGTCTGCACCTCTTGATACGGAGTCACCCATGTTCTTTGTTTGCCCAGCAGTTGGAAGTGCGGTGTTGGCAGCATCCTGCTCTGTGTGTTTGTGCTCGTAGATCCAGGTCCTTCACTAGGTGGAGTCTAGGAGTTGTAAAACTCCTCCATATTTTGCTTGAAGTGTACCTGTTCATAGAGACAAGGCAGAGATCAAGTGCATGGGCCCTGTTGGTGGAAAACACCAACAGAACCAAAAGTGGATTTGTTCTTCTCTAACCTTAAGCATAGTGAGCAACACAAAGTTGATGGATCATGAGTGTAGCATTTGTCACATCAGATGGCTCGACCTAATGGAAAGGTAATCTATCTATATTTATGTTTTGTTTATATCTTCCAAAGATTGAATGTGCAACATATTAGCTCATATGATTAGGAGTGTGGGATCACGAAGGTAGTACTAAGAACAAAGATTAAAGGACTAAACATATTGAATTAATTGGGTTGGTTAATTTGGAGCCACAAATCATACATGTTTGTCTCTTTTATTCATGTGTATGCCAGAACCAAGGAGAAGCTTATAAAAGTGATAGTCAAGTACCTTAAGGTGGTTCCTTACTTGAAGAGTGATGGTATAGTATCACCTTGTGGAAACTTTCCTTTCTTAGCGGTTGTGCATCGTGTTTGTGCCGTCCATGAATCATCTCTTGTGAGCTATGCCTTCCTTGTGTAAATTGTTAACCTTCATGTGTCTCTCTCTTTGTCTCCAATGTGAGTTTATCTCATGACTTCCCAGGTCGATATTGAAAGTTTTCCTGCAGGGGTTAGTCCAACAAAATATACCAATGCCTACTCAAGCAGTTTTTAGTTCAGTAACCAAACTAGACTCCATGTCTAATCAAATTAAGGAAGGCTATTTAACCTAAGCACCACACTTAATTTAAAAGCCAATAGAAGTATGTACAGTACTTCCAATCTAGCACTTACTAAGATAAACATAGGTAGCATGATGGCTTTTATAGAGATCTACTCAAGTGGAGATGAAGTAGTGTGATTAGTATTTAACAAATTGAGCATGTCTCAAAGGTAGGGATAACCAACATAGCAACATGGCAAAAGATGTTTTTATGTAAAGTACTCCCCCAAGCTTGAATTTTGCAAAATTCAAGATTGGATGAATTTAATTCAATGTTGCTTGATGATTGGTTGGGCATACCTTGCACTTGTCATTCCTCGGATCTTCTTGCTCCAATCCTAGAAAGGTTAGTGATACGAATACTCGAAGGAATATTTCTACAGTTATCTTTATATGCTCAATACACAAGGCAATATTGCAAATAATTAAAAGTTCATGTTACGATCTGATAAGTGCTTGTTTTAGGACACTAAGCTTGTCCTTGGGAAACCATCAAATTATGTGGTGAAGTGCTTTCCCCTTCCAACGCTGACCTATATCAAGATCAACTCAACGAGATCTGTAATATTTATTATAGACATATGCATCGACAACCACCTTTTTAAAGTTTTTATAAATAGAAAGGAAGAGGGGGTTGGAGATCTCAAATGTGGTAAGGTTGGAGAGACCAATAGATTGGGAAGATGTTTTATATGAGCAAGGACTGGGTGAGGTATTTATGAAATAACTTCCAGGCTCACTGTTGTTTCTCTCATTTTCAAACTCCAAGGATGATTCTTCATGAATGCTTAAAATTCCTCTAGGATTGTCTCTCAAGTTTGTTTTATCTATCCATTCAATGGTGATAGCACATGGATTTTTAATGCCCTCTAGCCATTGATGTTGCTCTTCTCGATCCTCCTTGTGGTCTTGGTGACTCTTACGCATGGGATGTCTAGAGAGATTCATAGGATCATCGGGAGGTTCAAGAGAAGGAGAAGAGTAGAAATTATTAAGCTCAAGGATGGGTTGGATAGCCGGATCATGGGATTGAAATGTTAGGAAATTGGCTATTGAAACTTCCTTTCCTCATTTGGGAGATGATTCCTTCTCTGTCTCTAAGATTTTTCTATGAAGACTAGTGGAAGAAGGATGTCCACGAATGAAGACATACCTTCCTTTACTAATAGATAAAGAAAGAAAGACTCTAGCAAAGGTTATATGATTAAGACCAATGTGAAATTATTGAGGAAAAATATGGTCTTGTAGGGCTAGGTTTAAACTAGAATTTATAGAAAGATTAAAAGATTCCCTAGGTGTGGCTAAAAGTTCATTATCTTTTTGATTAAAAGATAGACCTCGGCTATAGAAAAGGGTTGGTTTTGACCTATTGCAATCAACTCCGGACATAGATCATAATTAGGGGCAGGACTTGTTGACTCCCATGGTCTATGGCTGCTCTCCGAAGGTGCAAAGAATTCAATAATAGGTGTGGAATTTGAGTTATCCAGAAAGATGGAAAAAATAAAAAGATAAAAGAATAAAAGTATAAAAGTATAATACAAGATAATAGCAAGACTTAAAGTTATCTCAGCAAACCGTCTTTCTCCCCGATAACGGCGCCAGAAGTGCTTGTTGATATTTGGTAACACCATCAGGAAATAATCCGCAAGCGCACGGATATTGGTGAGCACTTCACCCGGGAGGTTATCCAGAGTATCGCATTTATATTTTTACCACTGGGAGAAAGCGTGCATCTGACTAACCAAATCTATTTCTACTACCCTTTAGGCTACAAAGAATTTTTCTCGATGTGAGCGATGTATAGAGAAGATTGCAACCGTAGTCTCGTTCTAACCTTGGTAAGGATGGTCTACGGTTCTATTGGGGAAGCTTACGGAATCTAGACACCACAAAGGATGTTCAACCCGCACCTATAAACCCTACCCATCCTGCTAACGAGATGTGGCATGCAAAGGTAACTCGGAAATGTCACGTTCCTCGCTACTACCACGGTCTAGCTAGTCAGGGGATATCTTTGAGTACCCTAGCCCAAACACCACGTTTATGCTAGCAATGATTACTCTAAACTCATCCAGAAGATATTAAAGTAAACTCATAAACCAAAGAACAATAAAACAAGAACTTACTAGAATTAGAAGTCGAATTACTGAAGAATAATAGGAGCAAGCCTCGGGTTAGAAGACTTGATCCCGCAGGTACAACCTCGGAGTACACACCGACAGGCCGGGCTTCCTCCGATCTACACCTCCACTCTATCTCTCTCAATCTAGTTGAAACTAGAAGATCTAATTCTACTCACATTGGATGCTAAGCCCTAAGTCTATTTATAGGAGAGGTATTCCTTCGAGGGCTCCTCTCAACTCTATGATGAACTTGTTCTCCTCCAGGGGCCAGGGGGTCTGCTTATATAGTCCCTTGAAGTGAATCTCGGCCGTCGGATCAAACCTGATGTGAACCCGCTAGGGTTTTTGCCTGATCTTTTGATGAGAGATGGGGATAACTCGATTGGTGGATGGAGATGACGTTCACGGCCCGACTACAGCCCTCAAGACCGCGCCTTAGCAACCGATACACCACGTCCAATAGCCGTCACGATCTTGTGGAGCGCGACAACCAGCCCCTAGGACTCTCGTCCTGCAAGCAATCGAAGAACTAGCAAGAACGAGGAAACAAGCACTGAATTTGCAAGATGAATTGAAGGTTTCAAACTGAATCTTAATCAACAATGGGGTTCCGAAGACAAGGAGACGGGCGGCTGATCCTGCACGCGCGCCTACAAGCAAGTAGCGAAGGCTAAACTTGATCTAAACAAAACCCAACGACCATGGCGACTCTAGAGGGATATAAGTAGATGGATTGATGACCAAAGAGGTGTTGGAGTCGTCCTCCAACCCTAGGACGCGTCCCTAATGGACCCAACTTGATACATGGGCCATCAGCCCAAAATGAGGTGACGCAGCACCCTGGACAGCAAGACCTATCGACGGTAATTGGATCATTGCTGCTGCTGCCGAACAGGTATTAACATGGGACTTGATTCATATGAAAGTAGACTTGATAAGCTTTCCAACAAGTCCTGAAGTGCCTGAATCTGAATCCGTATGCAACCGTGGTAACGGTCACAATTTGGCGCTTTGCTTCTGTCCGAATCTAGCGAGCGTGAGTCCTTCTCCCTTTCGGTCTTCTCCTTGGTTCCTAATCAAAACAAGAGTGCACGCATTTCCATTGTCTAAACAAGATGGACACGAGCTTATCAAGGAACTCACTTGATTATTCAGTTGACGAACACGAGCACGAGTAAGAGGACCAGCTATAGGTTGTGTCGGAGAGGATGTATCGCTGGTGTTGATGTCCTCATCAAAACTGACATTGATTGAATGATTATCCTTGATCCTTTAGGTCGGTGGAGCCTAATCCCCGAAGAGAGTCCTGATTGGACTCTGGGACCGGGCGGGCGCCCTAGGGGGGAGGGCGGGCGCCCTGCCCCCGGGCCCGTTCGCCTTCCCGTTCGTTCCCGTGGCTTCTGGAGTCTTCTAGATGATAGAAAATTGCGCGGCACGTTAATATCTCTATGTAAACCCAACGTGTGGGCCTTTATTCCGTATTTCCTGATAACCCCCTGCAGAAATAGACAAACACCAAAACTCGTGGAATTCTGTCAGATAAAACCCTAAGTCTGGGTGTCGGTTGCATTTGGATCCTTTTCTTTATTTATTTGATGATTATATTTGGTACTTAAGGACCGTCAACACCGTCCGACACCTGACGCGGGTACGGGAACTGGGGCATTTAATGCGTCTGCCACGTTCTCACCTAACCCGACAGTCACGGGAAGCGTGATAGGGAGCAAGCACCCATCCAATCGCCCCTTTTTGCAGCCATGTCCACTAGATGAGCCAGAGCGTGGCAGGGCGCAGCAAGACGGTCGGAACGTCTTATCACGACCCCCCTCAAGACGCCTAAAGTCAGCGCTCCTATCAGCAGGGCTTTGCGCGGCACCGGACCCTCGAGCGAACGCATTCCTTCCCCAAGAAGGGTCGGGCGGTGAAAGACAGCACCTCAACCACCCTGACGCG